>NC_059104.1:149206255-149491574 GCF_020740685.1 Jaculus jaculus
CTTTGTGTTTCCCTGCCATTTTGCGGAACCAGGCTGAGGGTATGTAAAAACATTCAACACACACACACACACACACACACACACACACACACACACACACGTCATCTTCACAGCTGCTTGGTGGGCATGTCACCCCGTTGCTCCCTTGGCTTCATGACACTATTTGCATGGTCCTAATCTACTGGTCAGTTGGGACATGCCTGAAGCTGGCGAGGACGGCTTTTTGCTTGTTTTTCTGTTCTCATCAGCTTCTTAGAATTTTTAAAATAATTTCTCTTTGACCCTCTT
This sequence comes from Jaculus jaculus, assembly GCF_020740685.1. NCBI lineage: Eukaryota > Metazoa > Chordata > Mammalia > Rodentia > Dipodidae > Jaculus > Jaculus jaculus. The sequence continues at coordinate 149,206,544 of NC_059104.1, forward strand.
AGTCACCCAAAGTACAAGCAGTACCCTGGTGGATCAGTGGGTGTTTACTTCTTTTCTTTTTTCTTCCTCCTTCTCTCTGTGCCTTTCACAACATGAAGGTATAACTAACTGACTTAAAATTCAGAATTAATAAGTGAAAAGGAAAAGAAAATAATACCTGTGATCCTACCAGGGTTCCCACATTTCAGTATTTTGTGGTACAGCCTTCTGAAAAATTTCCCCCTGTTTATATATTTTTTTCCACAAAGTAAAATATTCTGTCATAAATACTATATTAAAATTTTTTTAATTTAAGCTGAGAGTCGTAGCACACATCTTTAATCCCAGCATTCAGGAGGCAGAGGTAGGAGGATTGCTGTGAGCTCGAGGCTACCTTGAGAGACTACATAGTGAATTCCAGGTCAGCCTGAACTAGAATGAGACTCCACCTTGGAAAAAAAAAAATGCCAGTCGTGGTGGTGGTGGTGGTACACGCTTTTAATCACAGGTCTTGGGAGGCAGAGGTAGGAGGAGCGCCATGAGTTTGAGTCCATCCTGAGACTACATAGTGAATTCCAGGTTAGCCTTGGCTACAGTGAGACCCTACCTCAAAAAAAAAATTATTTGGAGGAACAGAGAGAGAGAGAGAGAATGGGCATACCAAGATCTCCTACCACTGCAAATGAACTCCAGACATATACACCATTTTATGTGTCTGGTTTTGCATGGGTTCTGAGGAATTGAATCTGAGCCATCAGACTTTGTAAGCAAGTGCCTCCTGTTTATTAAACTACCTCCTGCCCCATAAATACTATTTATAACCTTACTTTTGCTTCATTTTGCATTAATTAATATCCTAAATATTACATGTTCTACAACAATAAATGAGACTATTTTATCAGAGGTCCATGCCCAAAATTTTTGCAAAAGAATGAAGGGGCTTATTATAAAAAGCAAAAACTATCTCAAGCCAGGCTTGATGGACACATGCCTTTAATCTCAGTGCTCAGGAGGCAGAGGTAGGAGGATCACCGTGGGTTCGAGGGCCAGACTGAGACTACATAGTGAATTCCAGGTCAGCCTGGGCTAGAGCGAGACCCTACCTTGAAAAAGCAAATAAACAAACCAAAGAAATAATCTCAGCTGTCCCTACCTCTATGCTTGATTAAAAAATAAAAAAAAAAAAAAAAGAGTGACTTTTGAACCAGGCATAGTGGTGCAGTCCTATCATCCCAGTACTCTGGAGGTAGAGGCAGAAGGATAAGGAATTTAAGGTCATCCATACATAGTTTAAGGCCAGCCTGGGCTCCATGAGACCCTATCTCAAAATATATAAACAAACAAATTGCGTACTTTTGATTACTTTAAGTTCTTGTTCTACTGTGGTTTCCTCTGTCAGTTGAAATAAAATGATGACACCACTGTTTCTTGACTTGCTGAGAAGTGTGGTTTTCTCTCTCTTTTTTTTAAAAGTATTTTTTGATGTATTTTGTTTATTTTTTTGAGAGAGAGAGAGAAAGAGACTGAGAGAGGGAGAATGGGCACACCAGGGCCTCCAGCCAGTGCAAACGAACTCCAGACACACGTGCCACCTAGAGCATCTGGCTTAGTGGGTCCTAGGGAATCAAACCAGGGTCCTTTGGCTTTGCAGACAAAAGCCTTACCCACTAAGCCATCTCTCCAGCCCAAGAAATGAGGTTTTCTTCTGTGCTTTCTGTCCCATTCCACTTCTCCCTCTGTGCTCTGCTTGTTTATCTCCACTGCTGTCTAATTACTTGTAAAATGTAAAATAATAAACTTGGGCTGGGTATAGTGGCACCTGTTACCCCATCAGTGGGGAGGCTGAGGCAGGAGGATCATGAGTTTGAAGCCAGCCTGTGCTATATGGTGAGACTGTTTCAAAAAGCCATCCAGACGGATGTGGTGGCTCATGCCTTTATCCCAGCACTCCAGGACTGATGTAGGGGGATCACTGTGCTACCCTGGGGCATCAGAGTGAGTTCCAGGTCAGCCTGGGCTGGAGTGGGACCGAGCCTACAAAAACCAGAAAGAAAAACAAAAAAGCCAAACCAGTGAACAGAAAGTCCCACTTGGGTTAAGGTAAAGTAGTGGCCGAGCATGCGTACAAGGCTTTGGGTTCCATCTTCAGCACCACAACAGTATGAATACACCTATACTCTTTTTATTTTTTTTATTTTTATTTATTTATTTATTTATTTGAGAGTGACAGACACAGAGAGAAAGACAGATAGGGGGAGAGAGAGAGAATGGGCACGCCAGGGCTTCCAGCCTCTGCAAACGAACTCCAGATGCGTGCGCCCCCTTGTGCATCTGGCTAACGTGGGACCTGGGGAACCGAGCCTCGAACCGGGGTCCTTAGGCTTCACAGGCAAGCGCTTAACCGCTAAGCCATCTCTCCAGCCCCCTATACTCTTTAAAAAAAAAAATAAAAGTCTGATGCAGTCCTCTTTGTTTTGTGAGTATATGTGTACATGCTATTTGGGATGGAAGCCGTGTTTGGCAAGTGTGCTCTGAGCTACATCCCCAGCTGTAAGCCTGGGTTTCTTTTTTCTTTTTCTTTCTTTCTTTCTTTCTTTCTTTCTTTCTTTCTTTCTTTCTTTCTCTCTTTCTTTTTTTTTTTTTTTTGTTTATTTTTATTTACTTATTTGAGAGCAACAGACAGAGAGAGAAATAGGCAGATAGAGAGAGAATGAGCGCACCAGGGCCTCCAGCCACTGCAAATGAACTCCAGACTCATATGCCCCCTTGTGCCTCTGGCTTATGTGGGTCCTGGGGAATCGAGCCTTGAACTGGGGTTCTTAGGCTTCATAGGCAAGCGCTTAAGCACCAAGCCTTCTTCCCAGCCCTTTTTCTGTTTTTTTGAGGTAGTGTCTCACTCTAGTCCAGGCTGACCTGAAATTCACTACGTAGTCTCAGGGTGACCTCAAACTCATGGCGATCCTCCTACTTCTCCCTCCCGAGTGCTGGTATTGAAGGTGTGTGCTGCCTCACCTGGCCTGGGTTTCTTATTCTTGTACCCCAGGATAACATCTCTTGACCCTCTGAACTCCTGGGAAGGATATCAGTCTCCACTGGTCCATAACATTCCCACCCCATCACCCCTGCATCTTATAAGTTCTACACTTGTGTTTTTGAGGTCCCCATTGATGGCATTCATAACAACACAGTCTCCCATGCGTGCCTGAGGCTGGCTGAAGAGTTAAGGTGTGCTCCCTGCAGAGCCAGAGGGTGGACAGACTGCGCTTGTGTGTCCTTCTTCAGCCCAGTGTTACTCATGTGTTGTCCTTGTTAATATTTTATTATGTATTCAAACTGTAATGTTGTAGTTTAATTTGCTTCGTATTTTGATCTTTTTTTTTTAAAGGTCTCATTAAGTGCCTTAGGCTGGCCTGGAAATCACTTTGTAGCCCAGAATGGCCTCCAACTTCCAATCCTCCTGCCATAGACTCCCAAGTGCTGGTGATTACAGGCATCTGCCAACATGCCCAGCTAGACCATGTCTGTTTGCTGATTTTCTGGGGTTGTGATATTCCACTGAACACAGAGTATCATAATTTATTCTCACCCAGCTCCCCCTTAGTTTGTTTCCAAGTTTTAATTTATGTGAACGGTACTGTAACTGATGTTCTTTTATATACATCTCTGCATTTGTTTCTTTTATTTATTTATTTATTTATTTATTTGAGAGTGACAGACACAGAGAGAAAGACAGATAGAGGGAGAGAGAGAGAATGGGCGCGCCAGGGCTTCCAGCCTCTGCAAACGAACTCCAGACGCGTGCGCCCCCTTGTGCATCTGGCTAACGTGGGACCTGGGGAACCGAGCCTCGAACCGGGGTCCTTAGGCTTCACAGGCAAGCGCTTAACCGCTAAGCCATCTCTCCAGCCCTGCATTTGTTTCTTATTCATGCTTGGGAGTCAGGAATGCTGCTCTCCTTTAAAACTAACCCTCCTGCCGGGCGTGGTGGCACATGCCTTTAATCCAAGAGGTAAAGGATCGCTGTGAGTTCGAGGCCACCTTGAGGCTACATAGTGAATCCCAGGTCAGCCGGAGCTAAAGTGAGACCCTACTTCAAAAAAAAAAAAATTCTAACCCTCTTGCTCCAGCCCCTTGCCAGCCACTGCTGGGGGCTCACTGTGGGAGGGAGAAGTTTCTCTGGGGAGAGTGACCCCCAGGTAATGTCCATGTTCTTCCCTAGGCTCTGAAGAAAGGCCCATCCTCAGATTCGAAGCTGAAAACACTTCCAACTACACAGCCCTTCTGCTGAGCCAGGACGGGCAGACTTTGTATGTGGGGGCCCGGGAGGCCCTTTTTGCACTGCACAGCAACCTCAGCTTCCTGCCCGGCGGGGAGTACCAGGAGGTGAGAAATGCCATTCAGGCTTGGCTGCCTACTCGGAGGGAGGGTGGACCGGAAGCTTGACCTTCTGGTCCGAGGATGCTGCAGATGGGAGAGGAGCGTTCTCCGCGCCCTCACCCACCCGTCCCCCCTCTTCCACAGCTGCTGTGGAGTGCGGATGCCGACAGGAAGCAGCAGTGCAGCTTTAAGGGCAAGGACCCGAAGGTGAGCCAAGACCTCGAAGCCATCTGAGCTGAAGGAGGAGGGGTGAAGGGTGAGGGACCCGGGCCCAGGGCAGGGCTGGCGCATCAAGCAGGTACAGCCAGGTGTGGTGGGAAGGACATGGGCCTTGAGATGACCACCGCTGAGTTTGAATCCCATCCCTGTCCTCATCCTCTCTGTGACCATGGACAAGTAGAGTCACCTTTGCAGTCTTAACACACTTGTAAAATGGGGAAAACAATGCCTGTCCCCCTGATGGAGCAGGTGGGTACAGGGCACCTGGCACAGAAGAATCACCACAGGAGCAGAGACAGGGTGTGGGAGGGAGGGGTGTTGTGTCCCGCTATAGAAGGTCTCTGATGGAGAAAGTTTGACAGACGCTGGTCTGGTGTTGACGTTGGGTGGGGTCTGGCTCAATCCGGGCTCATTCTCGAGGACTCACCACCGTTCTCAGAAGCCTCCAGTCCAGAAGGGAGGAGTAAGCAAAGGCACACGAACCTGGAGTCGAGGTGCAGGATCAAGTCCTGGCTGTCCTCAACCAGCTATGCTTTATGGAGCAGATGATTACTAAACACTTGTTCCTTCGTGGTACTGGGGACAGAATCGAGGCCTTGGACATGCTAGGCAAGTACTCTACCACTGAGCCATGGCCAGGCCCTTCTTCGTCTTTGAGGCAGGGTCCTACTCTAGGCCCAGGCTGACCTGGGATTCATTCTGTAGCCCAAGTTGGCCACATTCAACAGCAGTCCTACCTCAGCCTCCCAAGTGGTGGGATTATAGAAATGAGCTACCATGCCCAGCTCCTACCTCCATTAAGCCCTTGTTCTGTACTATATTAGGTATTGAAGATACCACTATAGGGGAAAAGAAAAAAGAAAGAAAAACATCCCTGCTGGGCATGGCGGCTAATATCTGTAAGGCCAGCACTCGGGAAGCTAAGGTAGAAGTTCAAGGACAGTCTAGGCTTCAGGAGACCTTGTCTCAAAAAAAACAAAATGAGAGAGAAGAGAGAAGAAAGACTAAACCAATGTAAATTCAGTTTATGCGGTGGTCATGAAAAAAAAAGAGAAAAAGGTGATAAGGTTATACTTAATTTAGAAAGACACATTTGAGCCAAGATTTAGAGGAAAGCAAGGAAGCTGACCCTGAGATGACCTGGAAAAGGAACAGGACTTCAGATTTCCCCAAGTGGAACACTGGGAATCAGTGAGGACTGAGCACAGAGGTGATGTGATCTTGCTGTTGTCTGTCTGTCTGTTTTCGTGGTATTGGGGATTGGACCAAGGGCCTCCCGCTTGTTAGGCAAGTGCTCTACCTCTGAGCTATATCCCCAGACCTCTTTTTACTTTTTACTTTTCTTTATTATTATTATTATTTTACTTTTTTTAAAAATTATTTTATTTATTTATTTTAAAGTGACAGACAGAGAGCGGGGGGGGGGGCAGATAGGGAGAGAATGGGCGCGCCAGGGCTTCCAAACGAACTCCAGATGCGTGCGCCCCCTTGTGCATCTGGCTAACGTGGGTCCTGGGGAGTCAAGCTTCGAACCGGGGTCCTCAGGCTTCACAGGCAAGCGCTTAACCGCTAAGCCATCTCTCCAGCCCGTATTTTACTTTTTATTTTGAGACAGGATCTCACTGCATTGCCCCAGGCTGGTCTTGAACTCACACTGTAGCCCAGGAAGTCCTTGGACTTGTGATCTTCCTACCTCAACTTCCTAAATAGCTGGGGTTATAAGCCTGTGCCACCAGATCCAGCCTGCCTGTGTTTTAAAAGGGTCTCTTGGGCTGGAGAGATGGCTTAGTGGTTAAGCGCTTGCCTGTGAAGCCTAAGGACACCAGTTAAAGGCTCAGTTCCCCAGGACCCATGTTAGCCAGACGCACAAGGGGGCGCATGCATCTGGAGTTCATTTGCAGTGGCTGGAGGTCCTGGTGCGCCCATTCTCTCTCTCTCTATGCCTCTTTCTGTCTATCACTCTCAAATAAATAAAAACAAACAAAAATAAATTAAAAAAATAGAAGGGTCTCTTTGGGCTAAGTATGCTAGTACCTGCCTGTAATCCCAGCACTTGGGAGGCAGAGGCCAACCTGGACTACATAGTAACACTTTCTCATAAATAAAATAAGTAGGCCCCTCTGTCCATGTAGTAGAGTGGCCTCTGTGGGGCTGGACAGGAAGGAGACCACTGTGTGGCAAGAAAAGACAGGGGCTCATTCCAGGTCTATAAAGGAAGTAAGAAATGGTCAAATTCAGGGCTGGAGAGATGGCTCAGTAGTTAAAGTGCTTGCCTGCAAAGCCCGACAACCTGGGTTCAATTCCCTAGTACCCACATGTAGCTGGTTGCACAAAGTGATGCATGCAGCTGGAATTCATTTGCAGTGGCTGGAGTCATGGCATGACCATTCCCCCTCTTCCCTCTCTCTGCTTGCAAATAAATAAATAAAAATATTTACAAAGAGCCCAGCATGGTGGTGCACACCTTTAATCCCAGCACTTAAGAGGCAGAGGTAGGAGGATTGCTGTGAGTTTAAGGCCAGCCTGAGACTGACTACATAGTGAATTCTAGGTCAGCCTGGGCTAGAGTGAGATCCTACCTCAAAAAGCCAAAACAAGAAGAGAAAGAAAAGGAAAAAAAAAAAGAAATGGTTAGATTCAGAACGCATTTTGAAGGTAGAGTTCCAAGAATTCCTAATGCAAAGTTGGGTTTGAGAGAAACTGAGGCCAGGGCCTCTACCACCGGGAAGATGGAGTGGGGCGATCTCAGGCGGCAGGTTCTAGGGAGTCACTGGCAGCGTGTTGGATACACTCGTTAGCCACCTCATGGAGGCTGCACCTAGGGCTCAAGACCAAGCAGTTACTTGTGCTGTGGCCTGTGGCTTCCTCACCGGGTTGGAGAAGACCTGCAGAGGTGCAGAACTGGCCCACGGGATGGGGTTACCCCTTTTCCAGAGTCCCTTCACTGGCCAGAGAGAAGGAACATTCGCCAGCAAGGAAACTGAGCCTCACCGCCCTGGGCAGCACACCGTACTCAAGCTCAGCAGATCCCCTGGCAACTCCTGGATTCTTATTTGTTCCCATGCTTGAGTGTCCCTTCCCCAGGTCCCCAACGGGAGCCTGTTCCCTGGCTTGGCCTGGCCTTCCGTCTAGGGAGCAAGTCTTCCCAGTGCCCCCTGGTGGCATGCATGGGCCTGACATCTCCCTTTCCCCTCCCAGCGCGACTGTCAGAACTACATCAAGATCCTCCTGCCGCTCAACAGCAGCCACCTGCTCACCTGTGGCACAGCAGCCTTCAGCCCCCTGTGCACCTACATTGTGAGTGCCTTCCTCTGCCCTGGGCCGTCCCCGCAGTTGGCCAAGACACTTGTCTTCCTGCCCAGGAAGCTCCTCTCTGGCTCTGACTCTGTGTGAAGGGTATAGGTAGCAGTTGGCTCCCGAGAGTCCTGAGTCCAACTCCCCTGGCTCCACCCCTCCCCCTCCCCAGCCCTGTAGCAGGACCGCGACATGGAGATCCTGCCTCCAGCTTCTGCCCCCTCTCCCCGCTGTGCTTGATCCTCTTGGGCCACGCACACTCTGCATTCCTGCCACCCGCCCCAGCGCCCCCATACGCACACTAGTAGAGGGGGCACTGTCTGTGTATTGGAACACAGGCCCTGGAGTCAGAGGCTCCTGGTTTTGCATCATGTCGCTCTCCCTGGCACCACTCACTCTCCAAGCGTCGACTCCTTGCCCACCGAGGCTGAGTACCTACCACGCACACGTGCTCGCCCGCACCCCAGGGTGTGGAGGGTGCATCTTGACACGCCACCCTTCTCGGGGTGCCTCGCCTGCTGCTGCTTCCCCTTCCCTGCGGCACGTATTCTTCATTTTCGGGTGAGGCCCTGAACCACCGTCTCCTCCTCCCCAGAACACAGCAAACTTCACTCTGGCACGAGACGAGGCGGGCAATGTCCTCCTGGAGGATGGCAAGGGCCGCTGTCCCTTTGATCCCAACTTCAAGTCCACGGCCCTGGTGGTTGGTGAGTGTTGGGGGTTATGCTGGGTGATGTGGGGCTTCCCGGGAGGCAGACAACAGGTACATGAGGCCAGAGGGCCAGTTTTGGGGGTATGTATGGGCTCTGGGCAGCATGAATACCAGTTGTGATCCATACCTTGCAGATTCTCGGAGGTGTGGAGTGACCCCCCCAGGCCATGCTCTGATTTAACTTCCAAGTTATTGCTTCTGTCTAGGCAGGATGGGCGGGGACGAGGTCACTGTGGGTCCTGAGCAGGGACCGGGTAGAGGGAGCTATTCCCATGGGAACACTGTCTTGGCAGGTGGCGAGCTGTACACGGGTACAGTCAGCAGCTTCCAGGGGAACGACCCAGCCATTTCCCGGAGCCACACTCCACGCCCCACCAAGACTGAGAGCTCCCTCAACTGGCTACAAGGTGGAATTGCCATGCTGTCCTCCCACCGAGCAGCCCCTAGGCCCTGCGGAAGGGCCATTCTCCCTAAGGGTTCCTGGACTGACTCTGTGCCTCTCATTAACCCCCTCAGATCCTGCCTTCGTGGCCTCAGCCTACATTCCGGAAAGCTTGGGTAGCTTGCAAGGCGACGATGATAAAATCTACTTCTTCTTCAGTGAGACGGGCCAGGAGTTTGAGTTCTTTGAGGACACCACTGTGTCCAGAGTTGCTCGAATCTGCAAGGTGAGACTCGTGGGTCATCCGCCCAAACGTCAACTCACTTCTTTGGGCTTCCTCATCCTCTGTGGAGCCAAACCTTGGCCAACAGCTTCAGTCTCTGTTCTGTGTCTGTCTCTCTCAAGACAGGATCTCATGTGGCCCGGGCTGGCTTCAGACCCAGTACATATTCAGACGTGACAGTTTCTGATCCTCCTGCCTCTACCTCTCTCAAGTTCTGGGATTATAGAAATGTACCATCACTCCTGGTTTCATGTGGTGCTGGGGATTGAACCCAGGACTTTATGAGAGCTAGGCAAACACTCTAAGCTGAGCATCTGGCTTTATGTAGGTACTGGGGAATTGAACTCGGGTCATCAGCCTTTGCAGCAAGCACCTTAACCATGCCTTAAATGCTAAGTCATCTCCAGTCCTGCTATCCAACCTGGGTCCTTTGGCTTTGCAGGCAAACGCTTCAACCGCTAAGCCACTTCTCCAGCCCAAGAATGCACTCTCTCGATGGGACGTATACATTGCTTTCATGTTTTCTCAGTCTTAGAGGGATATCCATTCTGGTTTTCTCTCGTTTTTCATCCCAGGTGTCTGTCTCCACTGCTGCTGCGGAGGCAACACCATGCCTCTAGCCTGTGGTGTGGCTTGTGCCTAAGCCAGCTTGTCCCTCCTTTCCCCCAGGGTGATGAAGGGGGAGAGCGGGTGCTGCAGCAGCGCTGGACGACTTTCCTCAAAGCTCAGCTGCTGTGCTCCCGGCCCCATGATGGCTTCCCCTTCAATGTGCTGCAAGATGTCTTCACGCTGAGCCCCAGCCCCCAGCACTGGCGCGAGACCCTTTTCTATGGGGTTTTCACTTCCCAGTGGTAAAGTGCCCAGATTCGAGCTGCTGATGGGCGGATGAAGGGTGGCTGGCACTAGGGCTCGGGACCCCACTGGCCTCAGAGTCCCCCACCCCCTGACTCTCAAGGTAACCCTGTTGTTTCCTTTTGCAGGCACAGTGGGCCCACAGAGGGCTCTGCCATCTGTGTCTTCACTATGAACGAAATGCAGAAGGCCTTCAATGGCCTCTACAAGAAGGTGAACAGAGAAACACAGCAGTGGTACACTGAGACCCACTCAGTCCCTGTGCCCCGGCCTGGAGCGGTGGGTACTAGCTTCCTGCACTCAGAACAGGCACTGAGTAGGCTTGGTCCCCACACCATGTTCCCACCAAGGCCCTGTAGCCTTGGGCAAATCAACTTAGCTTCTCTGACTCTGTTTTCTCATCTTTACAGTTAGGTATAATAAGCCCGACCCTGTTTGTCTCACTGAGTTAGTTGTGACCCTAAATGATGAAATGCTTTCTAAATGCTTTTTAAGGCACTTCCTGCCCACCATTGTAATAAGTTTTTATTGTTGGGAGACCAGGTCTCCTGTAGTCCAATTTGGCCTCAAATTCACTATGTAGCCAGGGATGACCTTGATTTCCTGCTTCTACCTCCCAAGTGCTGGGATCATAGGTGTGCACCACCACACCCAGCTCTGCATTTTTCCCTTTACTCTGTCCTCCACTCACTGGAGTGCTTCTTATTTATCAAGTGACTGGATGACCAGGCCATAGGCGACAGTCCTTTCTTTCTTTGCTTGTCATCTAATGCACTCTAAAAGCAGACCTTGACACCAGGATATGAGTGCCAGGTTATTTGGGAGGTGATGTCTAGAATCAGTGGGAGGGAACAGACAGATTCGAGCAGGAAGCCAAGGAAGGGTATATCAGTGAGTCCTGACCACTGTGGGCAGCTGGAGCTGGACCTGCAGGGCACTGCAGAAAGGTATGGAGCCCATCTAGACTGGTCCAGCTGGAGCTGTCAGCCCGTGCCTTGCTGGTTGAGGTCACTGAGGTGTATTAACGCAACTACAGATACTCTTAGGTAGAGGGAAGCAGGGCCCAGGAAGGTATGGGAGCTGGCTGTACTGAGATGCTGGAGAGGAGGGAAGCCTAGTCACACTTCTTGAGCCATATGTTCGTATTTTGAGGAGCTGTGGGCAGGGAGGAGGCCAGCAGTCAGCCTACCAATCTCTTGGCTTCCCCACACCCCTATCTTGCCCTTGGGCCTTCCCGCTAATCTCACTGGCACTGCAGAAGGGCTGCTGTGCCAAAGCTTCTGGGATGGGGCAGACCCTGCCTCCATGCCGATGCCCGTCGCTCACATCTCTGCCTCTGCTTCAGTGTATCACCAATAGTGCCCGGGACCGGAAGATCAACTCGTCGCTGCAGCTCCCAGACCGGGTGCTGAACTTCCTCAAGGATCACTTCCTGATGGACGGGCAGATCCGCAGCCGCCTGCTGCTGGTGCAGCCACAGGCCCGCTATCAGCGTGTGGCTGTGCACCGCGTCCCTGGCCTGCACCGGACCTACGATGTCCTCTTCCTGGGCACTGGTGAGTGCCTGCAGTCTGGCAGACCCAGGGGTGGGGGAGTGTGGCTGGTGGGTCCTGAGTGGCAGATTCCACCCTGGGTTTGAGTCGTGTCCATTCTCCAGGTGATGGCCGGCTGCACAAGGCAGTGGAGGTAGGCTCCACGGTGCACATCATTGAGGAGCTCCAGATCTTCCCACCAGGACAACCTGTGGGGAACCTGCTTTTGGACAGCCACAGGGTAAGCCATCTGGGGAATAGTTTAGGCAGTGACTTGAGGGTGTTCCTCCATTGTCACCAGGTAACCCACCACCTGGCTTTTCCTCCCCTGCCCTGGCAAGAGAGATTATCGAACCCAGGCTTACCAGAAAGTGCAGGTGTCCGGAACATGTCAGAATCCCTCTGGTGTGGCTGTAGTGGGTGTGTAAGTCCAATGTGGTCATGAGCGATTGTCCATGCCTGCCTCTCATCTCTCATGTCTGACTGTATAGGGGCTGCTGTATGCCACCTCGCACTCAGGTGTAGTCCAGGTGCCTGTGGCCAACTGCAGTCTGTACTTGAGCTGTGGGGACTGTGTCCTTGCCCGGGACCCCTACTGCGCCTGGAGTGGCTCCAGCTGCAAGGACGTCAGCTTGTACCGGCCTGAGCTGGCCTCCAGGTGAGTGCCCCTAGAGGCCTTTGCCAATTGGCATCCCCCTACATCAGAGTCAACTTACTAGGCTTCTCTGGGACCCCTACAGGGGGTTTCATGTCTCCAAGTTTGTGAGTGCCTGCTGCTTCCTGAAAACACTGTGAGTCAGGTAGTCAGCACTGGCCTTACCTGCCTGGAAGGGGGTTCATGATGATCAGGTGGGGTACCAGACGTTCTAGCTGTGGAAGCCTTGACAAATGGGTTTGCATGTAAACATAGCATAGCACCAGTATTATTAAACAGCTTATTAAGTCATTAAAAAATGGTTCAATATTACATTTTATTTATTTTTTTGAGAAAGAGAGGCATAAATAGAGAGAATGGGCATGCCAGGGCCTTCAGCCACTACAAATGAACTCCAGAAGCATGCACCACCTTGTACATCTGCCTTACATGGGTACTGGAGAATCAAACATGGGTCCTTAGGCTTTGCAGGCAAGCACCTTAATTGTTAAGCCATCTCTCTAGCCCAGGATTATATTTATATATTTTATTGATCTATTTATTTATTTGAGAGAGAGAACGGGCACACCAGGACCCCAGCCACTGTAAACAAACTCCAGATGCATGTGCTACCTTGTGCATCTGGCTTCATGTGTGTACTGGGGAATGAAACCTGGGTCCTTTGGCTGAGCAGGCAAGTGTTTTAACTTCTAAGCCATCTCTCCAGCCCCCAGGATTACATTTTAGATTGGAAAGTATCTGTTTAGAAAATAGAGATGATGTGGGTATTGTGGTATGTTCCTGTCATCACAAAATGGGGTGATGCATTTTTTTAAAAAATATTTTACTTATTTCCAATGAGAGAGAGAGAAAGAATATAGGTATGCCAGGGCCTCTAGCTGCTGCAAATGAACTAGAGATGCATGTGCCAATGTGTGCATCTGGATTTATATGGGGACTAGAGAATTGAACCCAGGGCATTAGGCTTTGCAAGCAAGCACCTTAACTGCTGAACCATCTCTCCAGCCCCTTGTTTTGGTGTTTTTGTTTTGTTTTGTTTTTCTTTGAGGTAGGATAATAATCAGCCAGCCGGGATAGAGGGAGACCCTACCTCGAGGAAAAAAAAAAAAAAAGAAAATAAGCCACATATAACTTTTCTTTGCTGCAGTAATGTGTTGGCAGGAGGTGCCCTGTCAAGCCCCGTGGGGGGAGGATTCAGCTCAGGGAAGCCTCCTGCTGGCTGCTTTGGACCTGGTGGTCCCTGAGCACCAGGCCCCTTGCTCAGGTCCAACCCTACATAGAAAAGTGAGAGAACATGGGTCCGTGGGGCTTCCCATAAGTACCCGATTCTCTGGTCCTCAGGCCCTGGATCCAGGATATCGAGAGTGGCAGTGCTAAGGAGCTCTGCAATGCGTCCTCAGCCAGGCCCCGGTCTTTTGTACCAGCAGGTAAGGTGCCCTCCTTTAAGGCTGGAGAAGGTTCTGCTTGAAGGTTCCTTCCAGGCATTGGAGGGTGTGAATGTCTTTCCTTAAGTGCTTATCCCTCCAGTCTTGTAAGCAGACGTCCAGATAGTCTCAGTCAGTCCTATGAGTACCCAGACTTTCCCACTGTGGTACCGGAAACATGGCCAGTACAGAGGGACTGAGCACCTCTGGCCACCTTTCTACCCTAGGCCTTTTCTGCCCACAGCTAAGAAGCCTTGTGAACAAGTCCAGATCCAGCCTAATACGGTGAACACCCTGGCCTGTCCACTCCTCTCCAACCTGGCCACCAGGCTCTGGCTACACAACGAGGCCCCCATCAATGCCTCAGCCTCGTGCCGTGTGCTGCCCACCGGGGACCTGTTGCTGGTGGGCAGCCAGCAGGGGCAGGGGGTGTTCCAGTGTTGGTCAGTAGAGGAGGACTTTAGGCAGCTGGTGGCCAGCTACTGCCTAGAGATGATGGAGGATGGAGCGGTAGACCGAACGGACCAACGTGGTGGCGCACCTGTCATTATCAACACATCACGTGTGAGTGCACCAGCTGGGGGCAAGGCCAGCTGGGGTGCACACAAGTCGTACTGGAATGAGTTCCTGGTGATGTGTGCACTCTTCGGGCTTGCTGTGGTACTTCTCGTTTTGTTCTTCCTCTACCGGCACCGGGACGGCATGAAACTCTTCCTCAAGCAAGGGGAGCGTGCCAGTGTCCATCCCAAGACCCGCCCTGTGGCGCTGCCGCCCGAGACCCGGCCACTTAATGGTGTTGGTCCTCCCACCGCTCCACTTGACCACCGAGGCTACCAGGCCCTGTCGGATAGTTCTCCAGGGCCCCGGGTCTTCACTGAGTCAGAAAAAAGGCCACTGAGTATCCAGGACAGCTTTGTGGAGGTGTCACCTGTGTGTCCCCGGCCCCGGGTCCGCCTGGGCTCTGAGATCCGTGACTCGGTGGTGTGAGAGCCAACCTGTAGATGTGAACTCTGGCAGTGACTGTTCAGAATGGGTCGGCTGGACCTCTGCTCCTTGCAGCACAACCATGGTGCCTCACCCCGGGACGCTTGGAGGCAGCTGCCTGTGGCTCTTTAGCCAGTAGCAAGGCCGAGACAGCCCAGCCGGCTAGGCCTGCCACCAGTGCCTGGTTGGAGGTGGGGCTGACCTCCAGGGCCCAGGGCGGCCCACCTGGATGGGCAGAACTCTCTGCTCCTGGAGTCAACTGAGCCCTTTGTTTAAAAGACAACTACAAATGTGAAACCAGAATGAGGGAAGAAAGCACAGGCTGCTCCAGCTTGCCCCTCAGGGCCCCTGAAGACTCATCTGTGGTGGCTGTGTGAGCCAGAGTTGGAGTCCCTCATTCACCGGCCTCTTCTACCTTCTGCCTTACCCTGCTGTCATAGGCTGCCCTTTGTCACTGCAGAGCCAGGGCCCAACTCAGGCTCCAGTCGACCAAGGACGTGGCAGTGGCAGCTGGCATCCCACCACCTCAGGGACTAGAGGGCTAGGCTGGCTCTGCAGCCCTCACTAGACCCTAGGCTCAGACTTAGCTCCCAGAACTTGCCTGCCTGTATCAGGCTGTGGCCTCATAAGATAGAATTGCGAGCCCAGGAGAATTTGTGACAATGGACACTGTTTCCTTTCCTCAAGGAAGAGACTGTTGCCTGCCTTTCCTCACAGCCCAAGATCTGTGTCCTACACCTCAGTCCCATCTTCCATTTAAAACCCAGGAACCTGACTGTACCAGACCTCCCCTGTTCACCCCCACCACTCACGTCTCTCCACTTTAAGGGATACTGACACTGCCCAGCACAGGAACCCTAAATTGATGTGGGTTTTATATTTTTTTAAATAAAATGCACTTTACTTTTTTTTTTTTTTTTTTTAATAAAACCTGAAGAGTTATCATTAGTTGTGGCCTGAGGTAACTTCTTAAAGGACTTCCAGTACTTGAGTTTTGTCTTTATGGGGATTCCCAGCCTCAAAAGAAAACAAAACAAAACAAAACAGGTGCGGTGGCACACACCTTTAATCCCAGGATTTAGGAGAGGCAGACGTAGGAGGATCACTGTGAGTTGTTCAAGGCTACCCTGAGAACGCAGAGTGAATTCCAGGTCAGCCTGAGCTAACATGACACCCTACCTCCAAAACTCCCACCCCCCAAAAAGCCAAGAGGGCTGGAAAGATGGCTTAGAGGTTAAGGTGCTTGCCTGCAAAGCCTGAAGACTCATGTTTGACTGTCTAGGTCCCTCCGAAGCCAGATGTACAGTGATGCAAATGCATAAGGTTGCATATGTGCACAAGGGGGCGCAAGTCTGGAGTTTGATTACAGTGGCTGGAGGCCCTAGTGTACCAATTCTCTCTTTCTCTTTTGCATTAAAAAAAAAAAAAGACAAAGCCAGGCATGGTGGTGCACGCCTTTAATCCCAGCACTCAGGAGGCAAAGGTAGGAGGATCTCTGTAAGTTCGAGGCCACCCTGAGACTACATAATGAATTCCAGGTCAGCCTAAGCTAGAGGGGAACCCTACCTCGAAAAACCAAAAAAAAAAAAAGTCAAGCACAGTTGACATTGTCCACTGGAACATGGTTCATAATGAACCATATTGATGGAGTGGGGAGTTCTGTTTCTCTGTATCCAGTTAAGTTCAGCAATGATAAGGGCCCAAGGCAGGAGGGTTTCTTTTTGTTACTTGTTTTGTTTTCTTTACAATGTTTAATTTTTTGGTTTTTCAAGGTAGGGTCTCACTTAACCCAGGCTGACCTAGAATTCACCCTGTAGCCCTAGGCTGGCCTCATACTCGGGGCTGGGATTAAAGGTGTAATTCTGTCGGGGGGGGGGGGGGGAGGGTGAACATGTGCAGGTACGCACCCACTTGTGTGCGAAAACCAAAGATAACCTTGATTTTCTTTGCAGAAATGCTGTCCGTTTTTTTTAATTTATTTGACAGCAATAAAGAGGCAGATAGAATGGACACGCCAGGGCCTCCAACCATTGCAAGTGAACTCCAGATGCGTGTGCCCCCTTGTGCATCTGGCTAATGTGGGTCCTGGGGAGCCAAGCCTCAAACTGGGCTTCACAGGCAACCACTTAACTGCCAAGTCATCTCTCCAGCCCAGCTGTCCACCATTTTTGAGACAAGGTCTCTCATTTGGTCTGGAGCTCACCAAAGAGACAGGAATTCACCAGTTTCTGCTTCCCAAACACAGGGATTATAGAAACACATAGCCATGCCTGGTTTTGTTTTTTTTTGTTTTTTTTAGGTAGTCTCACTCTAGTCCAGGCTGACCTGGAATTTACTATGCAGTCTTGGGGTGGCCTTGAACTCATGGCAATCCTCCTACCACTGCCTCCCGAGGTACCACGACACCCGGCTTTCATGCCTGTCATTTTTAGGTTAAACACTGGGGATAAACATGGTCTTTACCCACTGAGCTCTCTCCCCAGTCCACAGTGTTTAATTTTTAAAATGATCTTAGGTTTAGTAAAATGGAATTTTCTTTTGGGTTATCATTGCGTAATTTTTGAGAATGGGCATGCCAGGACCTATAGTCACTGCAAATGAACTCCAAATGCATGTACCATATGCATCTAGCTTATGTGGGTCCTGGGGAATGGAACCTGAGTCCTTAGACTTTGCAGGTAAGCATGGTAACTGTTAAGCCATCTCTCCAGCCCCACTGTGTAAATTTTAACACGTGTAAACTCCTGTGATCACCCTTACATCAGGACTTGGGAGTATGCCACCCACTATGCCACCCTTTGTGCATTTGGGAAGCAGTGGGGACAGTCTGAAATGCTGTCCCTCCTTTAAGTGTGACTTGTTCCCAGTGTGATCAGAGATTCCTAGGAACTCAGTCCTATTTCTGGGTTTATACACAGGGTCAAAACATCTAAACCTTTATTACTGATTAGTAAAAACAACAGCAGTAGGAAGGGGGAAGGTCCTCCTGGGGCTGGACTCACGCAGTGCCTGCTCCAGGCCGGCCAGCAGGGTGGACCCTGACATCTCAGGCATAACCTTGGCCACAGCCCAGCAGTGGAACGGTCTTAGACAGGGTGCTGGCACCCACACAGCCATCACAGGACAATCTTAAAGGAGCTGCATGAGAAAAGACTGGGTTAGGTTGGGATTTCAGGGCCCATGTCTACTAAGCATGCATTCTACTTTGCCCGTGGAAAAAGACGGTAAGGACTTTTTTCCCCTTCCCTTTCTTCCTTTCTTTTGAAGCAGGGTTTCACTATGTAGCTCTGGCTACCTTACAATGATGTATAGACTGGGATTAGCCTCAAATATGCAGCCCTCCTCTAGCCTCTGCCTCCTAACAGGCACGCACCACCACACTCAGCTTCAGACCCTTCTTTGGGTGCACTGGGATGTAGATCAGTTGGTAGAGTACTTGCCTAGTATGCACAAAGCCTGAGTTTGATCCCCAACACCACATAAATGGTGTGGTGGCCCAAGCCTGTAAACCCAGCATTCAGGTGTTAGAGGCAGGACGATGAGAAGTTCAAGGTCATCCTTGAACATCCTTGAACATAGTGAGTTCAAAGCCACCCTGAGATACAAGATACCGTCTCAGAAAAAAAAGGAGGTGAACGTGGTGGTGCACACCTTTAGTCCTAGCACTCAGGAGGCAGAAGAGTTCGGATTTAGAGTTTGAGGCCACCCTGAGCTACGGTGAGACCCTACCTAAAAAGCCAAAAAAAAACAAAACCCTTTTGTATGTTTTGGGTACCCTGTGTGTTGGCCCCCTCCTCTCTAGAAGAGCATCCTGAGACATTCAGAGGACACACTATCACCTCCCATAATAACACCCCAGATCTGGGAGGGCACCCAGAATGCAGAAGGACCATGGTTGCACCTGGCAAAGTCTGGTGAACGGGAGATGACATGCTGGAACTCAGAGAGATTGATGGTCCCATCTCTGTCGATGTCTGATTCTTCCAGGATCTGGAGAAAGTAGGCCCTTAGGCTGAAGCCCCAGCCCTTCCCTTCCAGCGCCGCAGGGCCCAGCCCGAGCCCCAGCCCTTCTTTTCCACAGCCCCAGGCCCAGCCCAAGCTCACATTGTCAATGAGCTGCTTCATCTCTGAAGCACTGAGCCGAGTGTCTTCACCCTCTCCTGTGAGGCAGTTGACAAGCTGACTCAGGTCTTCTCTGTCCAGGGTTCCATCATCATCAAAGTCTAGACAGTAGACAGGGAACCAATAAGGACATGGTCTGGAGGGGTTCCACAGAAAGAAGCATATGGGCCCCTTTTCCTGAACAGTGTCACAAGGCCCATGAGGGAAGGGGTAGGTTCCAGCAGCTCCTCCTGGTCCTTACCAAAAATGCGGAAGGCATAGTGTGACTTGATGTCTGGAGTTGCTGTGTCACTGAAGACACTCAGGAGGTCCAGGAAGTCTTCAAAGCTCAGGCTGTCTCTGGTAGGGGATGTGGAGAAAACTCGGCAGATACGTTCCTTGAAAGGGTTGGCCTATGTAAGAGAGTCTTCTGTGAAGGTCACAGAATGTGGCCTGGGTTACACATTCAGCCAACCCTACTGGAAGGGTTTTTGGTGTAGTATGTGCGGTGCATGTGCAGATGTGTGCAGCCTGTGCACATGGGTGTGGAGGCCAGAGGAGGCTGTCATGTTCCCCTGAGACAGAGACTCTCACGGAACCTGGAGCTCATTATTTCAGTTAGATTGGCTGACTGTGGTTACAGGCATGTACAACTACGCTCGGCTTTTTAAAAAAGTATTTATGGGGCTGGAGAGATGGCTTAGCGGTTAAGCGCTTGCCTGTGAAGCCTAAGGACCCCGGTTCGAGGCTCGGTTCTCCAGGTCCCACGTTAGCCAGATGCACAAGGGGGCGCACGCGTCTGGAGTTCGTTTGCAGAGGCTGGAAGCCCTGGCGCGCCCATTCTCTCTCTCCCTCTATCTGTCTTTCTCTCTATGTCCGTCGCTCTCAAATAAATAAATAAAAATTTAAAAAAAAAAGTATTTATGGGGCTGGAGAGGTGGCTTAGCGATCTCTCCAAAAAGCCAAAGGATCTGGGTTCGATTCCCCAAGACCCACATAAGCCAGATGCACAAGGGAGTGCATACGTCTGAAGTTCCTTTGCAGTGGCTGGAGGCCCTGGTGTGCCCATTTCTCTCTCTCTCTCAAATAAATATATTTTTAAAGAGAGAGAGAGAAGCTAGGTGTGGTGGCACACACCTTTAATCCCAGCACTTGGGAGGCAGAGGTAGGAGGACTGCCATGAGTTCAAGGCTACCCTGAGACTACATAATGAATTCCAGGTCAGCCTGAGCTAGAGTGAGACCCTACCTCAGAACAGAGAGGGGGGGTGGAGGGAGGGAAGGAAGGTAGGAGAGAGAGGGAGGAGGGAAGGAGGGAAGAACTTACTAGTCATTATTTAAAAAAACAACATTTATGGGCCGTGAGTTCCGAGGCCAGCCTGGGACTACAGAGTGGGTTCCAGGTCAGTCTGGGCTAGAATGAGACCCTACCTCAAAACAAAACAAGAAAAGAAAAGCAGCTTAGCATTCTAGGGCTAGGAATACAGCTCTGGCATAACACCTCCCCACATGTGTTAGACCCTGCATTCAAAACTCAGCACTTCTGAGGGGGGAAAAGAAACAAAAACAGAAAAGAAAGAGAAAGAAGAAAGAAAAAGAATAGTGACATTCTAGATAACCCTGTTGAGTGATTTTGGTAAAGTCTTTGCCACCATGAAATTAGGGCTAAGCAGACAGTGGAGAATGGGGACCAGTGACACCACCAGCTAAGTGGAGTGGCAGAGGGGTAGATGGAGAAGATGAAGAACTGCCACCTTGAGCTCTGGAAGGCTGAGGATGGACTCGAAGGACACTCGTGCCTGCAGTGACTCCTCCACACTTCGATGTTCCTGGGGAAGCAACTCACAGAACCTTTTGTGGGCTCTGGCAGAGAGGAGAACTTGTTAGCACTCTGGAGCCATGACATCAGTCTCCCTGTGTGTATTACATCTCTACTCGGAGCCTTGCGTCCCTTTTTAAACCAGGCAACTTCTGAGTTACTGGGCAACCGTGACCCAAAGGGAATAAGTTATAAGGCAGAGCTGGTAGTCCCTTCTTGTGGTGGCTATTTACTGTGTGGCCTTGCTGTGTCGTGTCCCGAGTCACTGGGCTGGGGCACTCATACCAGAAATCCTGAGGAAGAGAGAGGTTGGGGATGGAGCCAGAAGGTGACCCTGAACAACAGGAAAAAAAGGAGCAAAACTGAAACCTCGTTCTCACTCCAGGGGCCTCTCCTCTCAGCTCTCATCTTCCTCCTACAGGAGCTGTCACTGCGGAGGGGAAGCCTTCTCTGCCCATCAATACCCCTTACTCCCAGTGTGCCTCACAAGCAAATTTTACCAAACTTCTCTGAACCCGTTTTCTAGTCTCCCTCCTGAGGTAACCTGGGAATCAACACACAGGGGGTGCTCCGTAAGCGTTAACCGTTACTGTCTTATTGGGGGCAAAGTTGGGAGCAGAGTGAGCCAGGCTCCCCAAGACGACTTTGGCTTTGTCAGTGGGCCAAGTCGGCGGTGAGCTACGGCAGTCCGGGCCAGGCCAGGGCAGGGCAGAAGCTAATGTACTTCAGGGTCAAAAAGCGCCCAACGTTTCCTGGATGCCAGCGGTGCAAAGCTGAGGTCAGGTTGGGCACCGGCAGGCGGACGGGCCCAGGCGCGGGATAAGACAAGCCGACCTGCCGCCAGCCCTGTCCCTCCTCTCCGAGACCGGGTGCCCAGCCCGCCCTTCGCAAGGACAGCGCCCCGCGAAGCGGTCCCCGGAAGATCCCAACGCCGCAGGTGTGTGTGTGTGGTGGCGGGGGGCGATGATCGGGGGCCGCACTCACAGGAGGATCTCCGGCTTGGTCAGGAACGTCAGGTCCTGGAAGGCAAATCCAGAGACGGGCGTGGGTCAGAGAGCCGCCCTCCCGGAGGCCCAGTCCGTCCCACTGCCCCGGGGCGCGGGCCCGCACGCGAGCTCCGCGAGCCCCGCCGCCGGCGTCCCGCGCACCTGGTACTCGGCCAGCAGCTCCTTGGACAGGCGGCTGCCCGAGCCCCCCATCGCCGCGTCTCGAGCACAACTCTTCCCCGGGACGCCGTCAAACTTTCTCACTTCCGCCCTCGGGTCGCTTCCCCGCCCCGTCCCGCCCCGTTCCCTTCCCCGCCGCAACCGCTCCAGGGCCTCTCCGCCCACGGGCCCGCCCCAGCCTACGGCGCTCGGGCCGCTCACGGCGCAGCTCCAGCCGCTAGCTCCGGACTCCCGGGCCGGCCCAGAGGAGCCGGAGGCGGGGCCCGAGGCGGGGCCCGACGCTCCGGGGAGGAGCCCAGGGCTCAGGGCCCCGCCTCCGAGTGGGCGGGACGAGCCGCGCCGCGCGCGCCCGCGTGCTGCGCACTGCGCCTGCGTGACGCACGGCGCGCCCTCGCTGTGTTCCGGGTCGTGGCCGCGGGGGCGAGTCGCGTGGTCCATCCGGCTCACCTGCGGCAGGTGTGGGCGGCCTCGGCCCTAGGAGAACAGGGGTGTCTGGGGAAAATTCCTGTAAACCAGGTGATTCTGGAAACCTCGAGTCTTCCCCAGTATCTGGAGAAGAGCCATTGCTCTTCTGCGGAGAGGGCTTCCCCAGACTCGATCCCCCAGCTACAGCACCCCCTTCGTCCCGTGCCACCTCTTCCAGAAATAACGTATCTTGTTGTCTCTTGAAGCTGTTTACTGAGGACCCGCTGAATGTCAAGCTTTGTACCTAAGTTATCTCCCTTTCTGGAACAGCGGACAAGGTAGGCTCGCATTGTACAGACGTGGAGATAGACGTAGGGCCAGGTAGTTTCAGTGACGTGTGCAGGTATGGGGGTCGTTCTCGTTCACAGCTCTCCATTTAGAGCTGACATGCCTTCTTTGACTCCATCCGCAACGCACTTGATCCTAGTGGCTCAAAGGTTGTATCGATGGTGAATGGAAAAGCTGGAATCCAAGCCACAGCACGTCCATTCTGGACGAGGATATAGCCACGTCAGTGCTTGTGAAGGTTGGTTGCATGGATTTGGAACTCACCCAGGCCTGGCACAAGACAGACATGCAACCAGTATTCCCTTTCTCTTGGTTTTTCTGATGAGGTTCCTCTCCTGTTTCCTAGATGTTTAACTTGTTAGGTGATCATCACTGATTTGTCACCATAAAGTGTTCCTTTTTCTTATTACTATACAATGCTTTTTGCATATTAATTTGCTTTAACCGATATTAAAATGATATAGCCACATTCTATTGATCCATATGTCTTTATTCATATTTTAAACTTTTTTTTTTTTTTTGATTTTTCAAGGCAGAGTTCCCCATCTAGCCCAGGCTGACCTGGAATTCACTATGGCCTTAAACTCACAGCAATCCTACCTCTGCCTTCTGAGTGCTGGGATTAAAGCCATCACACCCTGTTTAGTTTTTTTTTTTTTAATTTTTTATGTTTTATTTTTATTTATTTGAGCGCAACAGAGAGAGAGAGAGAGAGAGAGAGAGAAGGAAAGAGGCAGAGAGCGATGGGCGTGCGAGGGCTTCCAGCCACTGCAAAGGAGCTCCAGACGCGTGCGTTTCCTTGTGCATATGGCTAACGTGGGTCCTGGGGAATCAAGCCTCGAACCAAGGTCCTTAGGCTTCACAGGCAAGTGCTTAACCGCTAAGCCATCTCTCCAGCCCCCCTGTTTAGTTTTTAAAAACCTTTTGATGTAATCTTGGTCCTAGCTCCTGGCTTTTTTTTTTTTTTTTTGGTCATTTTAATTTGAGACAAAGAGAAAGGGAGGAAGAAGAAGAAAGAGAATGAGTACACCAGGGCCTTGAGCCACTGCACATGAACTCCAGATGCATGTGCCACCTTGTGCATCTGGCTTATGTGGGGCCTGGAGAATCGAGCCTGGTATTTTAGGCTTCACAGGCAAACCTGTTGACAGCTAAGCCATCTCTTTAGCGCATAGCTCCTGGCTTTTAAGTGTTGTATAGATTTTCAAATATGTAATGTAACCCAGACCTCATCCTTAACCTCCAGGCTTGACTATTCAGCTGCCCATACTACTTGGGTACCCAGACTGCATCTCAAACTCCAGAATCAAAATTAGACTCTTAGCTGAGCATGATGTCACACACTTATCATCCTAGCACTTGGAAAATGGATACTGGAGGAGCAAGTCTTTGAGGCTAGCCTTGGCTACATGAGACTTTGTCTCAAAACAAATAAAAAAAATTGGGGCTTCTGAATCCTGTCTTCCTTAGTGGAATTCTTTCTCCCATCCCCTTCGCTTCTTCCCCTTTCTGAATGACACAACCATGTACCTAGATCTTGAAGCCAGGTCAGTTCATTTCTTCTTGTTCCTTCAGTTCCCTATAGCCAACATCTCAAGAGGCCATGTTTAGAGTCCAAAACATAACTTGACATCCCCTGTCCCTGCTGCCAACTCTGCCATCAGTCACCCTCAGCTTATATGGCCACAAGAGTAGGGGAAGCTTGGGAGATGACTCAGTAGGGAAAAGCAAAGCACACACTGTGCAAACATGACAGCTGTTAAAGCCAGCTGCTGTAGCATTTGTATCTATAATCTCAGGCCGCCTATGGCAAGTGGGAGGTTGAAACGAGAATTCCCAGAAGTTCGTAGGCCAGCTAGCCTGACATATGCAGCATTGACCAATAAGATTCACTGCCTTTCCCGGCATGGTGTCACCTGCCTTGAACCCCAGCACTTGGGAGACTGAGGTAGGAGGATTGCTGTGAGTTCAAGACCAGCTTGAGACTACATAATGAATTCCAGGTCAGCCTGGGCTAGAGACCCTGTCTCAAAAAATAACAACAACAAAGTACCCTGCCTCAAAGTAAAGGCAAGGACCAGCACCCAAGGTTATCTGTCTATGACCTCCACATGTGTGCTGTTGAGCACACACGCCCATATTCACACACAAAGATTTAAAGTAAAAATAAAAAAGATGGGCTGATCATATTACCTCCCAAGACCAAGGATTGTTTTAAAGGTATACAAGTCTAACCCAATCCGAGTTCAGGGCCTCTGTCAGTTTTAGCGTTAGCCAGCAGAGGTCTGCGCATGAATGAAGGCTCTCTCCCTGTCTCTGAAGTGGATTTTGCTTGATTATTCTCATTGACTCATTAATTCCTATAACTAGATGAAAGGACTAAGCTAACCATAAAAACTCCATTTTGTAAGCTGACCATAGGAACTCCATTTTGTTAAGCATTCTCCATATTGTTTATGTGCTTTTGTTAAAGGTATTTCCCTATAGCTGAGCCAACCAATAAAAAGTCAGATCCAAAAAAAAGATGGGCTGGAGAGATGGCTTAGCAGTTGGGGCACTTGCCTGCAAAGCCTAAAAAACAAGGTTTGATTCAACAGTATCCATATAAAGCCAGATGCACAATGTGGCACATGCATCTGTAGTTTGTTTGTAGTGTCTAAAGGCTCTGGCATGTCCATTCTCTCTCTGTCTCCCCCCTTGCAAGTAAATAAATAAAATATTTTTTAAAAATAGCCAGGGAAAGTCTGAGCATGGTGACACACTCCTTTAATCCCAGCACTTCAGAGGCAGAGGTAGGAGGATCACCATGAGTTCAAGGCCACCCTGAGACTACATAGTGAATTCCAGGTCAGCCTGAGCTAGAGTGAGACCATACCTTGAAAGAAAAAAAAAAAGTTGGGGGCTGGAGAGATGGCTTAGCGGTTAAGCGCTTGCCTGTGAAGCCTGAGGACCCCGGTTCGAGGCTCGATTCTCCAGGACCCACGTTAGCCAGATGCACAAGGGGGCACACGTGTCTGGAGTTTGGTTTGCAGTGGCTGGAGGCCCTGGCATGCCCATTCTCTCTATCTGCCCCTCTCTCTCTCTCTCTCTCTCTCTCTCTCTCTCTCTCTCTGTTGCTCTCAAATAAGTAAAAATAAAAACAAACAAAAAAAATTAAAAAAAAAAGTCGGGCATGGTGGCACATGCCTTTAAACTCAGAACTTGGATGGCAGAGGTAGGAAGATTGCTGTGAGTTCAAGGCCACCCTGAGACTACATAGAGAATTCCAGATCAGCCTGGACTAGAATTAGACCATACCTCAAAAAAACAATAATAATAATAATAATAATAATGGAGGATGAGGAGGAAGAAAAATACCCAGTGACTTGTCTGCTTCAGACCTTCCAGTGAATTATTTAACCATTTATAATAAAATCCAAATCTGTCGGGTGTGGTGGCGCACACCTTTAATCCCAGCACCCGGGAGGCAGAGGTAGGAGGATCGCTGTGAGTTCAAGGCCACCCTGAGACTCCAGAGTTAATTCCAGGTCAGCCTGGACCAGAGTGAGACCCTACCTCAAAAAAACAAAAAAATAAAAAATAAAATAAAATCCAAATCTATGACAGTGATGGATAGAGCCCTGCAGCTCCTTTGGCCCAGCCTCCAACTTCCTCTCAGATCCAAATCCACCCACCTCCCACTTACTGTGTTCCAATCAGAAGAAAGAATTATAGAATTCTGCCAGGATAATATTGGTAAATCATGGTAGGTAAATGCTCTACCACTGAGTTACTCTTTCTCTTCCCCTCTCTCTCTCTCTCTCCCCCTCTCTCTCTCTCTCTCTCTCTCTCTCTCTCTCTCTCTCTCTCTCTCACACACACACACACACACACACACACACACAAAGAGCTTTTGTTTAATTTTGTTTTTGTTTTTCGAGGTAAGGTCTTGCTAGTCCAGGCTGGACCTGGAATTAGTCTCAGGCTGGCCTTGAACTCACAGTGATCCTCCCACCTCAGCCTCCCAAGTGCTAGGATTAAAGGTATTGTACCACCACGCCCAGTCATACCCCCTTTTTACCACATTTTATTTGAGACAAGGTCTCACTAAGTTGTCCAGGCTGGCCTTGAGCTTGTGAGTCTCCTGCTTCAGCCTCTGAAGTAATAGGGATTATAGGACTTCATTACCAGGACCAGTTTTAGTTTTATTTTCGTTTTTTGAGGAAATGCATATTGTTTTTGTTTATTATACTGACAACATCTTTTTAAATTTCCACCAATAAGAGTTCCAGTTTCTCCACATTTTTGCCAGCACTGTTTTATTGATAACATCCATCTTGTTTTGTTTTGCTTTTATTGATTTATATTTCTCTAATGATTAGTGGTGCTGAACATCTTCTTAAATGTTTGTTGGCCATTTATGCATCTTTGAAGAAACATCTAAATCTTACTTTTTTGTGGGATGGGGAGGCATTAAGGCTGGTATTCATTCTGTAGTCCTGGGCTGGCCTTGAACTCAGTAATACACCTACCTCTGCCTCATGAGTGCTGGGATTGTCTGAAACTTACTTTTTTTAAAAAAAATAATTTTTTCAGTGCCAGGTGTGGTGGCACACACCTTTAATCCCAGCACTTGGGAGGCCCAGGTAGGAGGATTGCCATGAGTTTGAGGCCACCTTGAGACTCCATAGTGAATTCCAGGTCAGCCTGGGCTAGAGTAAGACCCTACCTTGAAAAAAAAATTTTTTTTCAATATTTATTTCTTTATTTGCAAGCAGAGAGAGAGAGAGAATAAGTGCACCAGGGCCCCTAGCTACAAAAGAATTCCAGATGTATTTATCACTTTGTGCATCTGGCTTTATGTAGGTATTAGAGTATTGAACCCTGGCTTTTCAGGCAAATGCCTTGACTGTTAAACAATCTTTTCAGCCCTTACTTTTAATGGAATAATTTAGGAATAAGGTAGATGTGGCTCACACTTGGGAAGATGAAGCAAGAGGATTGCCTCAAGTTCAAGGCTAGCCTAGGCTACATAGCGAGTTCCAGGCCAGCTTGGTTTATATATCAAGACTCCATCTCAAAACACCACAGAAAAATTATAATGTAAAAATTATCCTTGATTTTTAAAAATCTTTGTGGTTAAAAAACATAAGCACATAGGTTTGGGGAGATGGCTTAGTGGTTAAGGTGTTTGGCTGTAAAGCCAAAGGACCGAGGATCGATTCCCTAGGACCCCCATAAGACATATGCACAAGGTGGTGCATGCATCTGGAGTTGGTCTGTGGTGGCTGGAGGCCCTGATGCACTATTCTCTCTCTCTCTCTCAAATAAGTAAACAAATAAATAAAGATTAAAACGAACTAAACTAACAAAATAGTCAGACATGGTGGCGCACGCCTTTAATCCCAGCACTTGGGGGACACAAGTAGGAGGATCACTGAGTTCAAGGCCACCCTGAGACTACAGAGTGAATTCCAGGTCAGCCTGGCCTAGAGCAAGACCCTACTTCAAAAAACCAAAAAATAAAATAAAGCACATAGCCAGACGTGGTGGTACACACCTTTAACCTCAGCACTTAGGAAGTTGAGGTAGGAGAATCACTGTGAGTTCAAGTACTGCCTCAGACTATGTTGTGAATTCCAGGTCAGCCTGGGCTAGAATAAGACCCTACCTTGAAAAACCAAAAACAAAAAGCCACATATAACATAAAATTTACTATCTTCACCATGTCTAAGAGTCCAGACCAATAAGTACATTGACATTGTTGTGTAACTAGTTCCCAGAATCTTCCATTTTGAAAAACTAAACTCTATACCCATTAAATGTTTGGTTGACTTTGATATGTCATTTTATTTGATCTTTATGCCTCCTCCTTTCTCCCTTTCTTCCCTCCCTCCCTCCCTCCCTCCTTTCTTTCTCCCCCCCCCCCTCTCTCTCTTTCTTTCTTTCTTTCCTAATGTGGGTGTGTGAAGTGTCTGGACCAGCAGAACTGAAGGAACCCAAATTGAGAAGCCAATCTACTGAGTAATGACTCCATTTGTGAGGAGAAACAATCTCACTGTGTAGCCCATTTTGGCCATGCTCTTATGACCCTCCTGCCTCAGCCTCCCAAGTCCTTAGATTACAAGCATGCACCCTGAGGCCCAGCAATATATATGTATGTAATGCATGTGTATATATATGTGTGTGTGTATATTATTTATTTTGGTTTTTCACGGTAGGGTCTCACTCTGGCCCAGGCTGACCTGGAATTCACTATATAGTCTCAGGATGGCCTTGAACTCACAGGGATCCTCCTACCTCTGCCTCCCCAAATACTGGGCTTCATGGCATACACCATCACACCTGGCGTGTACGTGCTCTCATGCTCTCTCGCTCTCGCGCTCACTCTCCCTCCCCCCCTCTACGTGTGTGTGTGTGTGTGTGTATACACATATACACATACACATATGTAAATTTTTATTTATTTGAGAGAGAGGGAGAATGGGTATACCAGGGCCTCCAGCCACTACAAACGAACTCCAGATGCATATGCCACAATGTGCATCTAGCTTACTTGGGTTCTGGGAAATTGAACCTGGGTCTTTAAGTGTCCCAGACAAGTACAAGTGCCTTAACCACTAAACCACTCTGCAGCCATATATATAACTTTTATTTATTTATTTGAGAAAGATATACATAGAGTAAGAGAGAATGGGCATGTCAAGGCCTCCAGGTGCTACAAAGAAACACTCCAGATTTATATATCACCTTGCCCATCTGGCTTATGTGGGCCCTTGGGAATTGAACCTGGGTCCTTTGGCTTCCCAGGCAAACCTACTTAACCACTAAGCTGTCTGTCCAGCCACATATATGTGTGTGTGTGTATATATATTATTGATTTTTCAAGGTAGTGTCTCACTAGCCCAGGCTGAACAATTTCTCTCTTTTCTAAATATTTTACCAAAGATATATGGATAGGTAGATATAGATATTAAAAACAAAAAATAGGCTATTTGAGAATAAAAATATTTTAAAGTGGGCTACTCTCATGTATTTATGTATCTTTCAAGTTATACGATTGTTTCAGGTCAACTTCATGGCTGTTGTTGAGTCAAAGGAAACTTCCTATTTGCTCCCTCCAAACCCTGAGGACTGGGAAAAGCAAGGCATCCCTGACTTTGTCTATGGGCAGAAGGAACTCACTATGGAAGGGATTCACTGGCCCAGGAATGCACCCGGCGCCCTGGACACACTGCCAGTGTCTCGCTTTGACTCTGCCCTTCTCTCCGCCTGGAGGCAGCGAGTGGAGCTGGGGTTGTTTCGCTACCGCCTGGGGGAACTGCAGACCCGAATCCTCCCAGGTTCTGTGGGGTTTGTAGCTCAGCTGAATATAGAACGAGGGGTGCAGAGGAGGCAACCTCAGAACATCAAGAGTGTGAGACAGGCCTTTGATCCTGAACAGTTTAACTTCAATAAAATCCGACCTGGAGAGGTCCTCTTCCGTCTGCACCCGGAGCCAAATGGCCAGGCTGTTCTTGAGCAAGAGGACATTCTAGTGGTAATTAATGTCAGCCCCCTGGAGTGGGGCCATGTGCTGCTGGTTCCTGAGCCTGCTCGGGGGCACCCTCAACGCCTGCTACCTGGTGTGCTGCGAGCGGGGCTCGAGGCTGTGCTACTAAGCTTGCACCCTGGCTTCCGGGTGGGCTTCAACAGCCTGGGGGGCTTGGCCTCTGTGAACCACCTTCACCTGCATGGCTATTACCTGGCTCACAGACTGCCCGTGGAGGGGGCACCAAGCACACCCCTGGATCCAGAGGGCCATATGCATCTGCTGCAGGCCTTCCCAGCCCCTGGCTTCCTCTTTTACACCAGTGGGTCAGGGCCTGACTTGGAATCCTTGATTAGCAGGGTATGCCGGGCAACTGACTATCTGAGTGACCATGAGATTGCACACAACTTGTTTATAACCCGAGGATCTCCACCTGGAAAGCCATCACCTTCCTCGCCCCTCACAGGAGTCCGGGTAATTCTGTGGGCCCGGAAGTCCAGCTTTGGAATAAAGGAAAGTGGGGCTTTCAATGTTGCCCTGTGCGAGCTGGCTGGACACCTCCCTGTCAAGACGTCTCAAGATTTCAGCAGCTTGACGGAGGAAGTGGCCGTGGCTCTCATTCAGGACTGTCTGCTGCCCCAGGACCAGGCAGATGATGTGCAGGCAGCTCTGTTGGCTCTAATGGTCCCAGAAGAACTGTGATCTTTCTCCAGGATCTGCTCTCTGATCTGAGGCCCTTTCCCTAGGGGTATTCCTCATGGCCATTTGGGCATTTCTTTCTATGACTGCCTTCCTGCTTCTCTTAGTCTAAGAAGGATAAAGGAAACTAATTAGTGGGCTCTTGTGAAGGGAATTGTAAAGCCAGTACATGTGTTCTCATGGATGTTTCTGCTTCTTCTCACCTCTTAGACAAGCTCCAAGGGTAGCAAGAGTGAGAGTTGAATTCACGCTCCTGACTTGATATATGGACCTGTTCTTGACTCTGACAGTTCATAAATGTGTCTGTCATGGAGCGATTACTGCTACTTCCTCACTTATCTTTGCTGTACCTCCTTTGCCCACCACTGATTTTTGTTTGTTTGTTTTTCAAGGCAAGGTTTTGCTCTAGCCCAGGTTGACCTGGAATTCACTATGTATTCTCAGGCTGGCCTTGAACTCATGGTGATCCTCCTACCTCTGCCTCCCAAGTGCTGGGATTACAAGCTTGTACCAACCACACCTGACTTGAATTTTTTAAAATAGTTATTTTTTAATATTTTATTTTTATTTATTTATTTGAGAGAGGGGAAGTGGGAGAGAGAATGGGAGAATGGGCACGCCAGGCTTTCAGCCATTGGCAAATAAACTCCAGTTGCATGTGCCACCTTGTGCATCTGGCTTACATGAGTCCTAGGGAATCAAACCAAGGTCCTTTGGCTTTGCAGGCAAGCACCTTAACTACTAAGCCAGCTCTCCAGCCCTTAAATATTTATTTTTATTTATGAGAGAAAGAGGAAGAGAATAGGAATATCAGGGCCTCTTGCCACTGCAAACAAACTCCATATGCAAGCGCCACCGTGTGCATCTGGCTTCCATGGGTTCTGGTTCATTCGGCTTCACAGGCAAGCACCTTAATGGCTAAGCCATCTCTCCAGCACAACTTTTTTTTTTTTTAAATAAATAGATAGGGTCTGGCTATGTTGCTGATGTTGGCCTCACACTCCTGGGATCTATCCTATCCTCCCAAGTAGCTGGGGTGCCAGGTTCCTGCCACCACACCTGGCTTTACCCATCACTGATTTCTATTTCTTTGTCCCTTCTTACTTTATAGGCCTTCTTCATCCCCTGAAAATTCAGCTTGACTTTTCTTCCAGGTCCCAATCAGAGTTAATGACCTTTCTCATCATCTAATGTGAAATCAGTGTCATCAGCTTTGAAGGTGTGATCTGCTAGGAGTAGTGAATTCAAGGCCAGGCACAGTGGCATACGCCTTTAATCCAGGATAGCCGTGAGTTCAAGGCCACCCTGAGAGTACATAGTGAAATCCAGGTGGTGCCTTTAATGCTTCCCTTAACACAGTGGAGGGACGGGCTGGAGAGATGGCTCTGTGGTTAAAGGTGCTTGCTTATAAAATGGAGGGATGGGGGCTTACTCATCCAAGGTCAAGGTCGGGCAGCCAATAGAAGCCAGAATCTAAGCTGGGACAATGTATGGTTGTGAGCTTCTCTCCTCAGTCAGCAGCTCCCATGATGAGTAGTGTCCTCCTGGGATCTTTCCTAGGAACTTCTCGGTTCCTCATGATGTAGGCTTCCCAGTAAATCTAGAACAAAGCCTGCAACTGAGTCAATCTGGGAGATATTTAAAAATCTCTTGCTGAGGTCTGGAGAGTTGGCTTAGTGGTTAAGGTGCTTGCCTGTGAAGCCTAAGGACCCAGGTTCAATTCTCCAGGTCCCACATAAGCCAGATGCACAAAGTGGCATGTGTCTGGAGTTCATTTGCAATGGCTAGTGAGAGGCCCTGGTGCACCCATATTCTCTCTCTCTCTTTCTCTCCTATCTCTTTTTCTCTCCTCTCTCTCCCTGTCCCTTTCTGTCTAAATAAAAACAAAGAAACTTTCAAAACAACTTATTTATTTAAAAAATTATTTTAAAAACTTGCCGAGTCAGGCCAGGCGACATGCACCTGTAATCTCCCACTTGGGGGTGGAGGCAGGTTTGCCACAAGACCAAACTCAGCCTAAACCACATAGCAAGACCCTGTCTAAATAAAGAGAACCAAAAACATGAGGCTGAGAAGATGGGTCAATGATTAAAAGCACTTGGTTGCAAAGCCTGCCAGCCCAGGTTCAATTCTGAAGCCACTCATGTAAAGATGGATGCAAGAAGTGGCTGAACTGGGTGTGGTGGTGCACTTGGGAGGCAGAGGCAGGAGGATCGCTGACAGCTCAAGGCCACCCTGAGACTACTTAGTGAATTCCAAGACAGCCTGGGCTAGAGTGGTACCTCGAAAAACCAAAACAAGTAAATTAATAAAGTGGTTCAGTCTGGCATTTGTTTGCAGCGTGCACACACACACAGATGCACATGCAAATATATACATATTTTTTATATATATACACACACACATATAGGCACACCAGGGCCTCCAGCCACTGCAGACCTGGTTTACATGTGTCCTGGGAAGTTGAACCTGGGTCCTTTGGCTCTGTGGGCAAGCAGCTTAACCACTGATGCATCTCTCCAGCCCGATATCTATACACATAATACAATGGCTCAGTGGTTAAAAGTGCTTGCTTGCAAAAACAAAATTTCATTGCTAAACTGGCTCCGAACTCAGCGATCCTACTTCTGTATCCCAAATGCTGGGATTAAAAACGTGCGCCACCACAGCTGGCAACATGTCTGATTTTTTTATTTTTGTTTTTTTTTTTTTTGAGATAGGGTCTTGCTCAAGACCAGGCTGACCTGGAATTTACTATGTAGTCTCAGGATGGCCTTGAACTCATGGTGATCCTCCTACCTGTGCCTCCCGAGCAGTGGGATTAAAGTCGTGCGCCACCACACTCCGCAGGTTGTCTTCTTAAAAAACGGAATTAATTTTTTTTTTTTCGAGGTAAAGTCTCACTCTAGCCCAGGCTGACCTGGAATTTACTCTAGCCTCAGGGTGGCCTTGAACTCACGGCAATCCCCCTACCTCTGCTGGGATTAAAGGCGTGCGTCACCACGCCCGGCCAGAATAAATGTTTTGTTTTGTTTTTTTAATGAATAATGAGTGACAGGGTTGCGTTTTGTGGCGGTAGCTAGCAGAATTCAAAGTTAAAGGTTAATGTCAGCTGCAGGAGGTGATAAGTGACAGGGCAATGAAGTCTTATTTCGGTTGATAGAGCTGCATTTTTTGGAAGGGACATGTCTCAGGGCTGTCCCTGATGAGGGTGTAAACTGTGCACATATAGCATGATTTTTAAAATACAGACGAATTGCAAGCAGTAATTTGTCCCCAACACAGCCTTCTTAGCCCTTTGGTTCAAGGAAAGACAGGGTGTAAATTTTAACCCGCTGGTGCCAAAGCGGAAGGACTACAAACCCCACAATGCACAGCGAGTTGCACGTCTTTCGCACCGTCAGCCCAACCTGGAAAAAGCCATCAGCAAGCAGCGCCAGGCCTCCAAGTGGGTGTGGTTTCTAGGAACGCCACGCCCACCGGCCGAACGCTACTCCAATGGGAGCCGCCTTCGTGTCCATGGCGACGGAGGCGGTCATCAGTTTTCTTAAGGAGGCGCCGCCGCCGCCAGCATCTGCGAGCTAGGAATTAACATAGAGGGGGAGCGGGCTCCCCCTCGCGACGGCGGGGTCCGACTGTCCTGTGGAACGAAGAGACGGTCCCGGAAGCCCAGCAACGCCCGGGAGGAGGCGCAGCGGGCGAGGGGCGGCCATGAGCGAGCCGCTGAGCCCAGCCCCTGGCCGCTAGGGGCAGCTTCAGCAGCCCCTCAGCTGTCCTCGAAACCGTGGTGGGCAACGTCGGCCGTTGGCTCCCTGTTTGCCAACAGAGCCCGAGGGTCTTAGCCTTCAGGCGCCTGACCCCGGTGTATACACATGGGGAGACCGAATCCTGGCATGGGAAAGAAGGGCCTTTGATCCTCCGCTGTATTTTAAACAAAGATCCCCCACAGCTCTCTTCCCACACAGGAACAAAAGGAACGAGCGGTGGTCATGGTTCCCGCCGCCTCCTCCTGCATGCACAGCAATGTGTTCTTGTATGGGCCAGTGTGAGCCGAGATACCTGGGACTTTTTTAGTCGAGTCAGGGACCCTACATCTCGCCAGCCATCTCATGCACCCATTTTCCCCACTCCACACTACTTGGAAATATCCTGTTCCACAGAGGGAATTGTTCTGAAGGGGCAACAACAACATTCCTTTCTGCTTCGGGTGGATTTCTGATAAATATTTCACTTCCACCCTTAGAATGTAAGAGGATGGAGCCGAGTACCTGTAAGACCAATGAATCTGAGGAAGAAGACTATGTTGAGGAAGAGGAATCTGAGGAGGAGTGTGTTAAAGAGGACGCTACCACCCCTTCTAACTCTTCGCAGCAACCCGTTGCAAAGGCGGACTCCTATAAGGAATTTGAGAGTGGGGTTACCTTATCCATTGTAACCAAGAAATTTCCAAAGAAAATCATAGCTGCAACCGACCCAGTTGATGTAGAAGTTGGGAGGAGAAAGAGAAAGCGGAAACGCAGGTATCTTTGCCTGAACCCCTCATCAGCCTGGGTCCAGAGACTCTCACCCTTTGGCCTCTCATAGGCATTGATAGGTTAGGTCCTAAGCTCTTCAATTTAGACTCCAAAAGAGGAGAGGAGAGCCAGGCCTTATGCCAAACCCGTAATCCCAGCGCGGAGAAGGCTGAGCTAGGATTGCTGTCGTGAATTTGTTGGTTATCTCTTCATCTGGGTGCCTGGCTGTCCTAGCTCTGTCCTTCCTTCCTACTCTTGCCTGATTTCTGGTCTTTCTCTGTTCCAGACCCCTGGCCATCAACTTGACCAACTGCAAGTATGAAAGTGGTAAGCACTGGGCACATCACTCACACCACTGTGTCTGTGAGGTCTATTAACCAGGGGACAGAGTTCCAATCAAGCAAGCTCCCAGATCTTGAATGCTACCTAGAAGGAATGGAGCCTACACTGAGGTTCCTAGGTGACCCTGGATCAGCCACTGGTTGCTGAGATGTAGTTGGAAGTTAATGTTACCACAGGGGAGAGTATCCCCATGATTAGCTAACAAGAAAACATAGGGGGCTGGCATGTAGCTTAGTTATAGAGTGCTTGCCTAACATGCATAAGACACTGGGTTTACTCTCCAGTGCTACATAAACTGGGCACAGACAAAGGCAGGAAGATTCAAAGTTCAAGGTCATCCTGGGCTACACACAGAGTTTGAGGCCAGTTTGAGCTACATGAGACTATGTCTCCCCCCCCCCCAAAAAAAAGAAAGAAAAGAAATAGGGCACAGTGGCACACACCCTTAGTCCCAGCACTTGGGAGGCAGAGGTAGGAGGATCATCATGAGTTCAAGGCCACCCTGAGAATACATAGTGAATTCCAGGTCAGCCTAAGCTAGAGTGAGACCCTATCTTGAAAAAAAAAAAGTCATCAAAGTCATTTTTACTCTACCTTTCCTAGATTTTAGCAGACTCAAAGAAAAGTTAAAACAATGTTTGTTTGTTTGTTTTTATTTATTTGAGAGACAGAAAGAGGAAGAGGCAGATAGAGAGTGAGCACGCCAGGGCCTTCAGCCACTGCAAACGAACTCCAGACACATGCGCCACCCTGTGCATTGGGCTTATGTGGGTCCTGGGGTCTCAAACCTGGGTTCTTCGGCTCTGTAGGCAAGCGCCTTAACCACTAAGCTATCTCTACAGCCCCCAAAACAATGTTTTTGAAGAGTTGAGGGTTATAGCTCAGTGACAGAGCACTTGCACTGGCATGTGCCCTGGGTTTAATCCCTAGCACCACAAAAACAAAACAATGGTGTTTTTTGTTTTGTTTTGTCCCAAGAATTTGGTTTAACAATTAAAAATAAACCCATAGCTAGGTTAGGGTTCTTCTTCCTTGCCTCTCCTCTCCATTGGCATCTATGCAAGGGACCATCCAGAGGTTAAATGTCAGTGCAGTCCCTACCTCGAGTCAGCTGTGCAGGCCAGAGACTGTCCTGACGGAGAGGAGCAGAGGGCCTGGCTCTTGTCTTCTCCACCACGTATCTTGAAAGGGCCTGACAGCCTCATGAACTTGGAAACTTAGATGCTAAGGTAAGAACCACCTCCCTTTTCATTCTGCTCTCTGGTCAAGTCTGTTCCTTCCCTGATCCAGCTAGAGTTCTAGGGCTCGTGGCTGGAGCCCAGACTGGCAGCACTGATCTCTTTATTTCTACAGTGCGCCGGGCAGCCCAAATGTGTGGCCTGAAGGAGGTAAGAGAGGATGAAGAATGGACTGTGTACTGGACAGACTGTTCTGTCTCATTGGAACGAGTCATGGACATGAAGAGGTTTCAGGTACCAATGTCCTGGCCCAAGATTCAAAATGAGCACTCCCACTCTCTCTGCCCTGGCACCTGAGACTTTCTGTTCTGTAAACGAGAAAGGCCACTCCAAGGGTCTTCTGCTCCAATAAAAATACCCTCCTCTCGGCTGTCTTCTGGCACCTGAAGGAAGTATTGGATGAGCACATTATTTGTTCTACCTGGGGCATCTGTGACTAGCCAGCCTCCACTAGTGCAAGTGGAGCCCATCTCTGGGAGAGGAGCACGAGGCGCCGTAAAAGCTAATAGCAGAGGGCTAGGGGTAGATAGCTCAAGTGGTAGAGTGCTTGCCAAGTTATACACAAGGAGTTGAGTACCATTCCCAGCATCTAAAAAATAAAAAAATAAAAGCTAACAGTAGGGTCAGCTGAGTGATCCAGTCATCATCTACAATCAAAATAGGTAGTAGAGAAAACAAGAGCCATAAATTCAATGTCTTAAAACCATTCAGAGACAATGTGGGGAGGGGGGCTGGAGAGATGGCTTAGTGGTTAAGGCACTTGCCCACAAGGCCAGAGGACCCAGGTTCAATTCCCCAGGACCCATGTAAGCCAGATGCATAAGGTGGTGCATGTATCTGGAGTTTGTTTCCAGAGGCTGGAGGCCCTGGCATGCCCATTCTCTCTTTCTGTCTGTCTCTCTGTGTCTGACTCACTCTCTCTCAAATATATACATACATATATATGTGTGTATATATGTGTGTGTGTGTGTGTGTGTATTATTTGAGACAATGTGGGAGGGACAGGCATGGTAAGCCATTCCTATAATCCCAGCACTTGGGAGGTAGATGCAAGAAGACCAAGAGTTCAAGGCTAACATGGGCTATATGAGATCCTGTCTGGGTGTGGGGGCTGCAGTGGGTGCAAGACTGTAATAACGGCACTCAGCAAACTGAGGCAGGGGGATGGTGAGTCTCAAGCCAGCCTGGCTCAACAACAAAAAGAGTGTGGGGTCCTGCCTGCTGAAGCCATGTAGAGCTTAATGATGGTGACAGATACAGTTATAAAGAATGAGGGCTGGAGAGATGGCTTAGCGGTTAAGCGCTTGCCTGTGAGGCCTAAGGACCCCGGTTGGAGGCTCGGTTCCCCAGGTCCCACGTTAGCCAGATGCACAAGGGGGCGCACGCGTCTGGAGTTCGTTTGCAGAGGCTGGAAGCCCTGGCACGCCCATTCTCTCTCTCTCCCTCTATCTGTCTTTCTCTCTGTGTCTGTCGCTCTCAAATAAATAAATAAATAAATAAATAATTTTTTAAAAAATTCTGCTAAAAAAAAAAAGAATGAGTCAGTTGGTGGGTGATTTCTTCATTATAAGAACATCGTAAGTGTACAAAACTCAGATGTCTATGATGTCACTAGGTGGTATAATCTTATAGGCCACCACACATGTAGTCTGTCATTAAATGAAATGTCATTGTACATTGCATGGCTAATTAAGTTGTAGGCTTATATGGGGGGCGGGGATGAATGGAGGACAGTGTAACCTGTCACACAACTAGCTTTAAGAGAGGAGTCAGGGAGATAGCAGGTGCTAAGTGCTGAAAAACTTAAAAAAAAAAAAAAAAAAGCCAGGCATGATGGTGCACACCTTTAATCCCAGCACTCAGGAGGCAAAAGTAGAAGGATCGCCATGAGTTCGAAGCCACCCTGAGACTCCATAGTGAATTCCAGGTCAGCCTGAGCTACAGTGAGACCCTACCTTGAAAAAAAAAAAAAAAAAGGCATGCAGAGTGCAGTAGTCAGATGGGGGAAATAGTAACAGCTTTGAGAACTGTGCGTTAGTCAGACACTGTTGAGGTTTCGTGTTTTTTTTTTCCTTGTTTTGACGTGTGTTATACACGTAGTATGTGGCATGCTATTGTATGTTTGTGCAGATGTGTGTATGTGCTATATACACACATATGGAGGTCAAAGGAGACTGTTAAGGGTCCTCCTCTCGCGCTCTTCTGTGTTACTTCCTTGACACAGAGTTTCTGAACCTGGAGCTGGCATATTTCTGTCAGATCAGCTGACCAGCAAGCCTGTTCCCCCAACCCCTGCCTCCTCAGGTCTGGGCCTCAGGTTTGTCTGGCCACACCCTCCTTTTTGCATGGGTACTGAGGGTCAAACTCAGTCCCTCTTCAGGCCTTGATGCTTGTGATGCCTATACTCACTGAGCCACCTTCCTGACCCTAATAAGTGTTTTTATGTTGTTATTTCATTAAATCCTTAGAAACATGTGAGTAGCAAATATTCCTTTGTTAAAAGAGGATACTGAGGACTAGAGATGACTCGGTATCTAGGAAGCTTTTTTTTTTTAAAGGTAGGGTTTTGCTCTAGCCCAGGCTGACCTGGAATTCACTATGTAGTCTCAGGGTGGCCTCGAACTCACAGCGATCCACCTACTTCTGCCTCCAAAGTGCTGGGATTAAAGGTGTTTGCCACCACACCCCACTTAAGAAGTTTTTATTAATCATTGTTATTTTTTGGTTCTGTCATGCATCATTATTCTTTCTTTTGAGGGGAGGAGAGAGAGTTCTGAGAATTGAACCTAGGGTCTCATGCATGTTAGGCAAACTATCTTCCAGTGAGCTACATCCCAGCCTGCATCATTGCTCTTATAGGCCTATTTCTGGCAGACAGAGAACTATGAGAAAGTGGCTAGAATACCCCAAGTTATAGCTATTCCAAACTCTTCTAGCTGCCCTTCCTTTCCCAATGTTGTGATATGTGTTGGGTAGAGACCATGGAGGGGTTTCTTACCCACCTTAGAAATCTTCCTGTTTTTACCCTGCTGACCTTCACTTCTCCCTGATCTTCCCAGTCCCCCTGCTCAGTTTCCCCGGATGCCCTGGCCACAGGAAATGTCCCTTACTGTGTGTGTGTGGGAGGGTGGGCAGTATAACCAACTGGCTCTGTTTCAGAAAATCAACCACTTCCCCGGCATGACAGAAATCTGCCGTAAAGATCTACTGGCTCGGAACCTCAACCGCATGCAGAAGCTCTACCCTACGGAGTACAACATCTTCCCGCGCACCTGGTGCCTCCCTGCAGAGTGAGTGAACCAACGGGAAGAGGGGCGGGATGAGGGGTCTGAGCTCCCTCCAGCCTCTAGTCTTGTGACCTGGCGTGTCTCAGAGGGATGAAAGAGGACTAAGAAAGTTTCAGCTGCTCAGAGCAAAGTGGGTCTGAGGCTGAGTGTTCCAAGAGAAGCATGGCCTAGATAGCAGGAAGATGGCCACGGGGCCCCAGGGCAGCTAGAATGGACAGAAATTTTTTGACTAGCCTCTCTCTGCACATAGCTATGGGGACTTCCAGTCCTACGGTCGTCAGAGGAAAACCCGCACTTATATCTGCAAGCCAGATAGTGGCTGTCAGGGGCGTGGGATCTTCATCACCCGAACCCCCAAGGAGATCAAGCCAGGAGAGCATATGATCTGCCAGCAGTACATCTCCAAGGTGAAGGCTGCCTCTGGACCACCAGGCCCTTCCTTCCCTGCACTGGGGTGTCTTGTCTCCTAAGCCAGGGCAGAGGCTGATTATGGGCTCCCACCCTTCTGTTGTCCCTAGTATTCTGCAGCAAAGTGGAGCTGTGATTCAGAGCCAGTCTGCCTGGATTTGAGTCTCGGTTTTTCTACCTCCCAGACATGTGATCTTGGGCAGTTTTCTTATCCTTTCCTTGCCTCATTCCTCACTGTTAAATGGG
The DNA here is from genome assembly GCF_020740685.1 of Jaculus jaculus. Lineage (NCBI taxonomy): Eukaryota > Metazoa > Chordata > Mammalia > Rodentia > Dipodidae > Jaculus > Jaculus jaculus. The sequence goes on from NC_059104.1 coordinate 149,247,319, forward strand.
AAAAAAAAAATAGTAACTACTTTATATGGTTATTGTGAGGATTTGATGAGTTATGTATTTGAAGCACAGCATAGTGCACCTACTTAAACACTTCAGAAGTTCATTATTATTCCTTCTGGATGTGCATGCTTTTAGCCCTTCCTCATTGATGGATTCAAGTTTGACATGAGAATCTATGTTCTGATCACTTCCTGTGACCCTCTCCGGATCTTCATGTATGAGGAGGGCCTGGCCCGTTTTGCTACCATGCGCTATGTGGAGCCCAGTCATAATAACCTGGTGAGGCGGCAGAGTGGCACTCTTTTCTTTCCATTACCATAAGTGTTGAGCTTCTAGCATGAGGCAGAAAACTTTTCACCCAATCCTAAATAAGGAAGCCAGTGAGACCCACATTACCTGGCTGTGGGGAGAATACTTACTGGGTGGTGACTGAGGAAAGGCTATCACTGAAGTTGTCCAGCACCCTCACTTTCCCAGGATCATATAGAAGGAAATCACTAGTGAAGAGGTCCAAGCAATATACGAGCCTGGGACAGGGGGTGGGCAATAAGAAAGAACTCAGGCCTGGAGAAGAGGGCCGCACTGAGGTAGTGTGAGCTCATGGGCTGCTCGCTTCACAGGAGGAAGTCTGCATGCACCTTACCAACTATGCTATCAACAAACACAATGAGAATTTTGTTCGGGATGATGCTGTGGGCAGTAAGAGGTACCCCCTACTTTGTTTTCTCCTGCTTCCTCTGCCCCTTAGTTTTACAATCTCAGGAGCCCATGAAACCCAGCCAGCTCTAGGGAGGTTGATCTCCCCAGGAACTCTGCCTTTGCAGACCCTGTCCTGTGCTTGGGCTCAAAGGGCATATTCAACAAATACCCTAATAATGAATCCCTGCTAGCAGCTCTTTGAAGCCCAAGGGTCCCCAGGCCTGGAATTGGGGTTAACACCAGGGAGCCTCCTGCCTGCAGCCAGGCCCTGCTGGCATGGAAAGTGGTCTTCCTCTAAGTACTGGGCCTCATAGGAAGCTGTCGACACTCAATGTCTGGCTGCGAGAGCATAGCTATGACCCCAGAGAGCTGTGGGGGGACATCGAGGACATCATCATCAAAACCATCATCTCAGCCCACTCTGTCCTTCGCCACAACTACCGAACCTGTTTTCCCCAATATCTGAGTGGAGGTACATGTGCCTGCTTTGAGATCCTTGGTTTTGACATCTTGCTGGACCACAAGCTGAAGCCCTGGCTGCTGGAGGTGAGGTTTCTCTCCTGGGCTTGGCAAGGCCAAGATTCATATAGCCTCACCTTGGAAAGTGCAATCATGTGGTGTGTGGTGTGAAATAGGGTGAATGGGCAGGGGGAAGCCCCGGGGTGAGCAAGAACCAGAAGAACCTGCTGAGTTAAATACTGGTGGTCTTTGACCTCTACCAAAGCAATTCATGTTTGGGCTTGGTGGCACATGCCAACACTTGAGAGAGTCAGAAGTTCAAAGTCAGCCTTCCACTACATAGTGATTTTGAGGCCAGCCTAGACTACATAAGACCTTGTTTCAAAAGTCCAGATAAAACAAACAACAGACAAGGTTTGGGATCCCCAATGCTCCTGGAGTAGGCCTTTCCCTTACGGCCACTATACCCGCAGCCAGGCTGATTATCTCTCACTGGCCTGTAGTTTGGGTGGATCTCTTTGCAGAGTGCTATGTCCTTGGAAGCCAAAGCACCCAGCCTTGCTGGCTGAGGCCACAGGAAGGAGAGGTTTCTTCCCAACCAGCCAGTTAGGTCTAAGAGACCACCACCTGCTCAGGTGATCTAAGAAATGGGCAGTAATGACTCCTCTTGGCAGGTAAACCATTCTCCAAGCTTCACCACAGACTCCCGCCTGGATCGAGAGGTGAAAGATGCACTTCTCTGTGATGCCATGAACCTTGTCAACCTCCGGGGCTGTGACAAAAAGAAAGTGATAGAGGAGGACAAGCGTCGTGTCAAGGAGCGGCTTTTTCAATGCCACCAACAGCCACGAGAAGCCAGGTTGGTTTAGTGTTTAGTTGTCCAGTTTACCTTCTTTGTTATTACTTTCCTGAGAGTGAAAGTTCTTTAGAAAAATGCCATCAGCAGTGACCTTGGGATGACTCAGAAGGCATCATGGTGCTGGAAAGAAGTGACAGGAGTGCTCAGCACTGCAATATCTCTATCACACCTTCCAAGGCTCAGGGTCCATTGAGGAAGAGGTGGTAGAAAGAATGTAAGAGCCAAAGGAAGGGTAGGACTCCTTACAACGTGCTCCCTCCAGACATAAAATGGCCTGGATATTCAAGACCTCACAGTGCCTGACACTATCTACACAAGACCATCATAAGAGGAGGAAAAGATCATGACATCAAAATATGAGAGAGACTGATTGAGATGGGGAGGAGATACAATGGAGAATGGAATTTCAAAGGGAAAAGTGGGGGGAGGGAGGGTATTACCATGGGATATTTTTTATAATCATGGAAGTTGTTAATAAAAAAAAATAATTTGAAAAAAAAATGCCATCAGGAGGCTGGCTTAGTGGGTAAAGGTGCTTGTATGCAAAACCTGCTGGCCTGGGGTCCAATTCCCAAACCATCTCCATAAAAATCGGCTGTAAAAAGTGGTACAGGTGGGGCTGGAGAGACAGCAGTTAAGGCACTTACTTGCCTGTAAAGCCAAAGGACCTAGGTTTGACTCCCCAGGACCCACGAAAGCCAGGTGCACAGGTGGTACATGCGTCTGGAGTTTGTTACCTAGGCACACCTATTCTCTCTTTCTCTCTCTCTCGCTCGCTCGCTTGCTCGCTCTCTCTCTCGCTCGCTTGCTCGCTCTCTCTCTCATAAGTAAAAGAATGGCACAAGTGGCACAAGCATCTAGCATTCATTTGCATTGGCAAGAGGCCTTGGCATGCCCACACATATGTATACACACATGCAAGTAAAGGAATTTTTAAAAAAAATTATTCATTTTTATTTATTTATTTGAGAGCTACAGACAGAGAGAGAAAGAGGCAGATAAAGAGAGAGAGAGACAGAGAATGGGCACACCAGAGCCTCCAGCCATTGCAAACAAACTCCAGACACATGTGCCACCATGTGCATCTGGCTTACGTGGGACCTGGAGAATTGAACCTGGGTCCTTAGGCTTTGCAGGCAAGTGCCTCTACTGCTAAGCCATCTCTCCAGCCCCTTTCTTCCTTTTTATTTGATTATGGGGGAGGGTCCTGTTTTTTATTTTTAAAATATTTTTATTGAGCTGGGTGTGGTGGCACATGCCTTTTATCCCAGCACCCAGGAGGGAGAGGTAGGCGGATCACTGTGAGTTCAAGGCCACCCTCAGAATACCGAGTAAATTCCAGAGCTAGAGTGAGACCCTACCTCGAAAAACCAATGTGTGTGTGTGTGTGTGTGTGTGTGTGTGTGTGTGTAAATTTATTTATTTATTTGCAAACAGAGAGAGGAAGAGAAGAAATGAAGTGAGAGGGAAAAAAAGGGAATGGGTGGGCCAAGGCTTCTTGCCACTGCAAACAAACTCCAGATGTATGTCACAGTTTGTACATCTGGCTTTACATGAGTATTGGGAGAAGTAAGCTAGGGCTGTCAGGCCTTTGCAAGCAAGCACCTTTAACTGCTGAGCTACCTCTCCAGCCTTGGTTTGTTTTTTAAGCAAAGCTCACCTAGAAACCAGTTCCTGAGAAACATTGTAATAATGATACACAAAAATGGTTTGGTTCTTGAGCCACGCTTGGTGGTGCATGCCTTTAATCCCAGCACTTGGGAGTCAGAGATAGGAGGGTTGCCATGAATTCAAGGCTGCCCTGAAAGTACATAGTGAATTCCAGGTCAGCCTGGGCTAGAGTGAGACCCTACCTGGAAACCTGCCTCCCGGCCCCCAAGCCAAACAAAAGAAAAAGGTTTGGTTCTTCATTAGTAGGCAAGTGTTTAAGTTAGTGTTGGTCACCTATTGTTTTCATTATAATATAGGTTACAAGCATGACAATTGATTGGTTGCTGATACTGAAATTATATGTGTTAATGACATATTAAATTGAATTGGAATAGTATCTATAACAACATTGCTTTCTCCACTTGTGTTTCAATATGTGGGGTAAAATGTATCTGAGTACTCATGATAGCCTTAGGGCCTGGCACAGAACAGGCCCTCACATGTCTGGGATGAGTAAGAGTGAAGGATAAGTGTATGCACTCTGAATATTCCCATGAGACTGGACAAATGCATCTGAATGAATTTTATCTTTCACTACGGAAAAATGTGTGGAAAATACTGGAGTAAAGAAACAAAGGAAGGCTGGGGAAATGGCTCAGTGGGTAAGAATGTCTGCTGCATAAACATGAGGGCCTGAGACAGCCCAAAGTTTGCTCCTAAGACCCACATAAAAAGCGAGGCATGACTGGGCATAGTGGATCATGCCTTTAATCCCAGCACTTAAGAGGCAGAGGTAGGAGGGTCACTGTGAGTTCCAGGCCAGCCTGAGACTACGTAGTGAATTCCAGGTCAGCCTGGGCTACAGCAAGACCCTACCTCAACCCTCCCCCGCTAAAAAACTATAAAAATAAAAAGAAGCTAGGTGTGGTCACATAGGCCTATAACCCCAGTCCAGTGGGTAGTAGAGACAACAGAATCAGTGGAGTTTACAGACGTATGCACATGCACACACATGCAAATAAATAAATAAATTTCAAAAAATGAAGGCCTTGCTACAAGGCAGCTGTGACTAGTATCACTAGCAGTTACTAGGGTTAGGGGCTGAATGAAGGCACAGTGAAGGTAGCAAAGTCATAAGTCAGAGTATTATCTGCCAGCTTTTCTCTCTCTGTACCTAGGTCAGAAGGCATGGCTACTTTATCTCCATAGGACTGACATCTTATCCTCTTAAAAGGATGGTATCTATGTCTTAGCAACAGGAGGTTTAATTGGAATTAAACTTTGGACCTTACACATGCTTGGCAAGCGTTCTACCATTGAGATACATCTCCAGCCCTTGGCTTAAAATATAAATTATAAATAAACCATATATATATATGGTTTATTTATTTGCATGCAGAGAGAGACAGATAGAATGGATGCATCAGGGCCTCTACCCACTGCAAACAAACTCCACATGTATGCAGCACTTTGTGCATCTGGCTTTATATAGGTACTGGGCAATTGCACCTAGGTTGTTAGTTTTTGCAGGCAAGCACCAGGTATCTCTCCATCCCCCACCCCCACCCCTTGCCTTTTTGTAGCTGGCTGCCTTGACTTCCACAATGGAGCTCCTGCTGCATTTGACCTCTTTTTCTTCCTGCCTCAGCCTCCCAGTGTTAGAATTACAAGCCTACCTCATCATATTCGGCTCACTCTCTTTTTTGTTCTTTTAAATTTTCTGTAGCAGGGCTGGAGAGATGGCTCAGAGGTTAAGGCACTTGCCTGCAAAGCCTAAGGACCTGAATTTGATTCCCCAGTACCCATGTAAAGCCAGTTGCACAAGGTGGTGCATGGGTCTGGAGTTCGTTTTCAGTGGCTAGAGGCCCAGGTGTGCCAATTCTCTCTCTCCCTTTTCCTCTGCCTATTTCTCTCTCAAATAAACAAATACATAAATTTTCTGTAGTAAACATGTATAAGTCTGATAGTTCCTAAAAGTATCTAACTTGGAGTGCTGGCTTACAAACTGACTGCTCTGCACATAGGTTAAGAATATAATTTCTGGAAGCCAACCATGGCTACATACATCCTCAAAAGGATGGGAATCTGGAAAGCCAGACAGCCAGTAGGAGGCTTTGAAAGCCTTGTCCAGTTTTCCTTTCTCTCCGGAACATTCTCACAGCTCTCCTCTGACTCACCCAAACTTGGTTTCCATAGGCGAGAACAAATTGAGTCATCCCAGGCGGCCATATTGGACCAGGAACGATATGAGGATTCCCACCTTGGGGGATACCGGCGGATCTACCCAGGGTCTGACTCAGAGAAGTATGCACGCTTCTTCAAGCACAATGGTTCCCTCTTCCAAGAGACTGTTGCCTCCAAGGCCAGAGAGGAGTGTGCCAGGTACGTTGGCTGCATTTTCCTTTGTACAGGTGGGATGGGGCAAATTCTGAAGCTGAACTTCTCCCCAGTAGGAGAGGAGAAAGCCACACATTTGAAAGAGAAATAGAGCTAACACTGTAACAGATTCTTAATAATTTTTTTCTCTTAGTGTGCTTTCCAGAATCTCCTCCATTCTTTTCTCATCCGTCCCAAGAAGAGATCATGATTTCTTTTATTTATTCATTTTTTTAGAGGTAGTGTCTTGCTATCTGTAGCCCAGGCTGACCTGGGATTCACTACATAGTCTCAGGGTGGCCTCGAACTCAGTGATCCTCCTACCTTTGCCTTTGGAGTGCTGAGATTAAAGGCATGCACCACCATGCCTGGCAGGATCATATATATATATATATTTTCGAGGTAGGGTCTCACTGTAGCCCAGGCTAACCTGGAATTCACTATGTAGTCTCAGGGTGGCCTTGAACTCATGGTGATCCTCCTACCTCTGCCTCCAAGTGCTGGGATTAAAGGCTTGCCCGGCTCCATAATTTCTTTATATTAACCCTTCTCTATTCTTCCTTAACCTGCCCTTTCCACAATACAATCTCTGTAGTAGCTGAAGCTGCTGTCTCTTTGTCAGGCAGCAACTAGAAGAAATTCGCCTAAAGCAGGAACAACATGAAAACCTAGGTACCAAGAAGCGAAAGGAAAACAAAGATCAGAACCAGGGTGAATCAGCTGGGGAGAAGAGTCGATCCAGACCAGTGCCAAGAGGCCTTGCCACCCATTTGGCTTACAGGCATCGGAACCGGGAGAAAGAGGTGTCAGCGGTTTTAGCTCTTCTTTTTTATAAAAAAAATTGTTTATTTATTAGAGAGTGGGGGGAAGCAAGAAATGGGCATGCCAGGCCCTCCTGCCACTGTAAACATACTCCACGTGTATGCAACACTTTGTGCATCTGGCTTTATGTGGGTATAGGAGAATTGAACCCAGACCATCAGACTTTGCCATCAAGCACCTTAAACCACGGAGCCATCTCTCCAGCCTGACTCTTTTTTATAAAAAATATTTCTTATTTGAGAGAGAGAAAGAAGGAAAGAGAGAGAATGGGTGCACCAGGGCTTGCAGTCCTGTAAATGAATTTCAGATGCATGTACCACTTTGTACATCTGACTTATGTGGGTCCTGAGGAATTGAACCTGGGTCCTTTAGCTTTGTAGATAAGTACCTTAACTACTGAGCCATCTCTCCAACCCTCCAGCCTGACTCTTCTTGTAAGAGAATAAGTTGAAAGACTGGGGAGATGGCTCAGTGGCTAAAGGTGCTTGCTGTCAACATCTGCCAACCTGGATTTGATTTCCTAATACTCATATAAAAAATCCAGATGGAACTGGGCGAGGTGGTGCATACCTTTAATTCTAGCACTCAGGAGGCAGAGGTAGGAGGATCACCATGACTTCGACGCCACTCTGAGACTACAGAGTGAATTCTAGGTCAGCCTCAGCTAGAGTGAGACCCTATCTCAAAAAGAAAAAAAAAAAGTCAGATGGAAAAAGGGTTGCATGAGTCTGGAGGTCTGGAGTTTTCAGCAAGAGGTTCTTGCATGCACATACACATGCACACAAATAAATCAAAAGTTAAAATAAAAAATAAAAAGATGCCAGGCATGGTGGCATGTGTCTTTAATCCTGGCACTCAGGAGGCAGAGGTAGGAGGATTGCAGTGAGTTCCATGCTGGCCTGAGACTACATAGTGAATTCCATGTCAGCCTGGGCTAGAGGGAGACCCTATTATAACAAAAACAAAAACAAAAACAAAACAAAACAAAACAAACAAACAAACAAACAAACAAAAAAAGGCCGGGCATGGTGGTGCATGCCTTTAATCCCACCACTCAGGGGGCAGAGGTAGGAGGATCACAGTGAGTTTGAGGCCATCCTGAGATTACATAGTTAATTCCAGGTCAGCCTGGCCCAGAGTGAGACCCTACCTCAAAAAAACCAAAACCAAAGCAACAACAACAAAAACAGCCAGGCATTGTAGCACACACCTTTAATCTCAGTACTTGGGAGGCAGAGGTAGGAGGACTGATGTGAGTTATAGGCCACCCTGAGAATACATAGTGAATTCCAGGCCAGCCTGGACTAGAGTGAGACACTACCTAAAAAAAAAAAAAAAAAAAAAAAAGCAAAAACAAAAAACCCCCCAAAAACAGCGTGGTGGTGCACACCTTTAATCCCAGCACTTGGGAGGCAGAGGGAGGAGGATCGCTATGAGTTTGAGGCCACCCTGAGATTACATAGTAAATTCCAGGTCAGCCTGAGCTACTGTGAGACCCTGCCTCAAAAAACAAACAAACAAACAAAACGGAGCTGGAGAGATGGCTTAGCGGTTAAGAACCTTGCATGTCAAGCCTTAGAACCCAGGTTTGATTCCCCAGACCCCACATAAGACAAATGCACATGGTGGAACATGCATCTGGAGTTGGTTTGCAGCAGCTTGAGGCCTTGGTGCACCCATTCTCTGTCTATCTCTTTTCTCTGTCTCTCTGCTTGAAAATAAAAAATATAAATATAAAAAAACCCACAAAAACACCAAAAGCAAAAATGGAGTATGGGGAGCTGGAGAGATAGCTTAGCGGTTAAGCACTTGCCTGTGAAGCCTAAGGACCCTGGTTCGAGGCTCGATTCCTCAGGACCCACGTTAGCCAGATGTACAAGGGGGCGCACGTGTCTGGAGTTCATTTGCAGTGGCTGGAGGCCCTGGTGTGCCTATTCTCTCTATCTCTATCTCTATCTGCCTCTTTCTCTCTCTGTCTGTTGCTCTCAAATAAATAAATTAAATAAACAAACATTTTTTTTTTTAAAAAAAAGGAGTATGGGGAGATGACTTAGCAGTCAAAGGTGTTTGCTTGCCAAGTGTGCCAGCCTGGGTTCACTTCCCCAGCACCCACATGAAGCCCAATGAAAACTTGGTACATGAATTTGACATTAATTTTGCACTGTCAGGAGACCCTGGTAGCCCATACACACTGAAATAAATAAATTAATTTTTAAAAATATTTTTTGTTTGTGTGTTTGTTTGTTTTTCAAGGTAGGGTCTCACTCTAGCCCAGGCTGACCTGGAATTCACAATGTATTTTCAGGGTGGCCTTGAACTCATGGTGATCCTCCTACCTGTGCCTCCCAAGTGCTGGGATTAAAGGTGTGCACCCCCACGCCCAGCTTTAAAAATATTTTTATTTACTTGAGAGAGTGAGAAAGAGGCAGATAGAAAGAGAATGGGTGCACCAGGGGCTCCAGTTGCTGCAAGTGAACTCCAGATGCATGCGCCACTTTGTGCATTGGGCTTACATGGGTCCAGAGGAATTGAACCTGGGTCCTTTGGCTTTGCAGGCAAGCATCTTAATCACTAAGCCATCCCCCAGCCCTAAATTATTTTTATTTTTTTGGTTTTTCGAGGTAGCTCAGGCTGACCTGGAATTTACTATGTAATCTCAGGGTGGCCTCGAACTCACAGTGATCCTCCTACCTCTGCCTCCCAAGTGCTGGGATTAAAGGTGTGCACCACCATGCCCGGCCCTAAATTAATTTTTTTAAAAAATAAAATAGGTTGAGACTACTAAAGAAGGAAATCCTTCCCTTCTCCCCCCCCCAAAAAAAAGATGAGTTCCTAATCAGTCATTTGAATATGACCTTTTGGAACAGAAGGTAGAAGGATGGACAGCAAAGAGACCCTTACAGTGGATCAGGGAAGGGACAGAGATTGAGCAGGGCAGGGTTTCCTGCAGCAATCCTTGCTGTTGGTGTGGTACTTGTCTTGGATGACGTATATCTGTCTTTTTTGTACCTTGTAGCTGGTATCAGTATACCTGGACACCATGCAGCCTCAAGAAATTGTGGAAGAGGAGGAGCTTGAGCGGATGAAGCTTCTGCTGCAAAGGGAGAATCTCATCCGGAGTCTGGGTATTGTAGAGCATGTCACTCGCCTGCTGTGTCCCAACCTCCAGAGCCACAGAAAGCATCATGATTATCGGGTGAGGATCCCTGCGAAGCCTCTTGCAAAGCCAGGGAACAAGGGCCGTGATACCACCACATGGTGGTGGTTACACCAAAAGAGGTTTATATGATGGTATCTGTCAGTGGAACCTGGGAAAGCCGAGTTCATTGAGCCTTGGGAAAGGGTCTACTGGTTTCTTTGACATCCAGCAAAGTTCAGCTCCCAACTTTCTCAATTACAAGAGACTTGCTCTCTCTATATCTGTTTCACAGTAACCCAAGACTTATGATTGACAAATAATAAGGTCATCACCATGTTTAGTGGCTTCTTTGTAATCTCCTTAGCATCACCAGTGCCCTGGCTCCAATGGGAGCTAAGTAAACAGTCTTGGGCCAACAAAACAGTGGCTGTTTTCACTATTCCCTGGGCTAGTAGAAAACCTGTTGGGCCCTCTGTTTTTGTTGAACCCCAAATGAATAAGTAGTTAAACAGTGGCTAAGGCCTAGAAGAGATTGTTTTTAGTTACATATTTCTTCCAGCACTCCATCCAGCCCCACAGGAATGTGATAAAGGGCTGGCTGGCTGATATTCTCCTCTAGCCTAGATTTCACCAGGACCGGCTGAGCAGTCAACAACTGCAACCTGCGAGTCTGGTCCCACTGGTGTTCCTGAAAGGGGCCACCTCAGAGCAGACCCCTCTTCATGTACTGCAACCACTTTGGCCCCCCGAATTGATCCCCAAGATCTTAGGGCCACTACCAAGCACCACTGCTGCAATCGCACGTCATTCTCAGTGCCATCTGCCACCCAAGAACTTCAACTGCATAACTGATCCAGCAGCCATTGGCTCCTGTTCATTAATGAAGAACTATGGGAGGCACTATTTTTCCAGCCCTAGAGTCAGGCTGACTAGCCGTAAGTATACAAAACTGGCTTTGGTCACTTTGGCCAGTATGAATTCCCATTTAAACTGGGATGCTCCCAAAATCCAAAGTGACACTTCCAGCAGTGTAGGCATGGGGGAAGGCAGTGGATTCATTTACTTACCTCCTTCTATCTACTGACCCTAGTTATAGGCATGGAAGAGATAGTCCCAGCCCTCAACAAAGGTAACAGGGCAATGGACATGTAAACTAATTCAAATACATTGTAGTCAAGATGCTGGAGGGAAGCAAAGCATGCTCTGCCTCTGTATAATTGGACCACTTGGGAAAGAGGTGAGCATCTCTTCTGTGAGTACCAACTTAGTGGGGAATCCATGTTTCTACTGCAGAAGGCCAAGCCAGCCGACGGCTAGAAGCCATAAACCAAGTCCTGTCAGGATCAGTGGCATCCACTTTAACACCAAAGCAGGGCTATCTTCTGGAGCCTGAAAGAGATTCATGGACCGAATGCACCTTGTCCTCCATGGTAAACTGTGAACACAGAGCAGCCAAGGCCGAGGATCTCGCCCTCTGCCCTGCCTCTGCACAGATGGTGCAGCACTCCAGCACACTTCTCAACATCAGCCAGCACAGGTAAAAGGAAGCGAAGCCCAGCACTCAGCCAAAGAAACAAATGGCCTTTGGTCTTTGTTAATTGAAAGACTGCCACCACGTTCCAGTTTGAAAAGCTCTGACCAGGAACTATGTGTGCAAAAGACAAAACACAAAGACAACAAGAATTCAACTCCCCGAGATTCTTTGGGGCTGCAAAACGAGGAGCTAAGGCCATTATATACCCATCTCTGCTTATCAAGCTTTAGTCTGGGCTTGGCCCCAAGGGATGGTCTTTGAACCCTGAGTGTGGCCTGGGGCTGGAGGTCACCTGGCAACAAGGAGTTCCTTTCCTGGTGCAGCTAAGTGGCCATTGCCTTCCTAAGATTGCCAAGGGTTTGCCCTTCCTGCTATAGTGGCTGAGTCAGACAGGCCTGGGCAGCCTGCCCCAGAGGGGTGGCTCAGCAGTTGAACCCATCTTTTTTATTAAAGTTTATGTCGTTTTCCAGGTGCGTCTGTATCTCCTTTCAACCCTCTCATTTGAGGCAAGCCTTCCTCATAGCTACAGCAGGAAAGCTGATGGCTCAAGCCTGTAATCCCAGCTACTTCAGAGGATGAAGCAGCAGGAAAACCATGAGTTGAAGGCTTGTTTAATACAACTCAGCTCCTGTCTCAAAACAGTTTTTTAAAAGGCTATGATAAAATGCTTCCCTAGCATGTACAAGGCCTTAGGCTCAAACATCACCACCAGAGTTTGAGAGATGGCTCAGAGGTTAAGGCACTTGCCTGCAAAACCCAAGTTTGATTCCCCAGTACACACATAAGTCAGATGCATAAGGTGGCACATGTGTCTGAAGAGCATTTTGAAGTGACTAGAGGCCCTGGTACGTCCATTCTCTCTCTCAAATAAATAGAGCTGGAGAGATATCTTAGCGGTTAAGCCGCTTGCCTGCAAAGCCAAAGGACCCAGGTTTTATTCCCGAGGACCCATTTAAGCCAGATGCACAAGGTGGAGCATGAGTCTGGTGTTCGTTTGCAGTGGCTTAAGGCCCTGGTGCACATATTTCAATCTATCTGCCTCTTTCTCTCAGATAAATAAATAAAATAAAAATAAATAGATAAAACATTTAGACAAAAAAAAATAAACAAAAAGCCCATAAATGAAATAGGACAACTCAACAGGCATTTCTGCGCACCTATCAATGCAAGAAGACCCCCCCCGCTTCCGGCACGCCCCTTCGTCTTCCGGTCACGCCCCCGCCTTCCGGTTTTGCGTCTGGATCCCAGCTGAGGCTGCTTTTCCTCGCCATGGCGCTTCTCTCTGGCCTCTTCCTTGGCGGCCGTCTCCGCGCCGCCGTCGCTCGCTGTGGGTTCGCGACCCAGTGGGTTGCGGGTCCAGGCCCTGTGGGCCGTGAGCCGGACCCCGATTCCGACTGGGAGCCGGAGGAGCGGGAGCTGCAGGAGGTGGAGAGGTACCTACGCGGGCCCTAGACGCCAAGGGCGTCGCCCGGCGCCCCGGCCAGCGCCCGGGCTCCTGCGCGGGCACCCGCCGCGGCCCTAGCTTCTTAGTCCCCTGTTTCGGGGGGCGGGGGCGCAGGGGCAAAGTGTCGTGCTTCCTTGAGACCACGGCGCCCCTCGCTAGTGACGTATTTTATCATCTGTTTAAGAGTTCGGCTCGCCTGCGGGCAGTTACTGTTCTCGGTGTTAGATTCTTGGGGAGGGGGCAGAGCCACTCGAAGCTGGCAGACGTGTCCTTTGCGGACAGTCAGAAGAGGGCGGGGATCTCAGACTCTTCAGACACCCATCTTGCTTCCACGCATGGCTTCTGCCATTGGTTCTTCCCTCCAGCGCCCTGAAACGACGGAAAAAAGCCATCCGATTCCACAAAATTCGGAGGCAAGTGGAGGCGCCAGGTGCCCCGCCCAGAACCTTGACGTGGGAAGCCATGGAACAGATCCGGTGAGACTTTGCTTCTGTGATGGGAATGAAGGGTACTGAACTAGAAAATGGAATGGACGTTTGTTAAAATCTTTTTATTTTCCTGGTAATAGGGTTACGTTCCCAGGGCTTTCTACATGCTAGGCAAATCTTTTGCCACTTAGCTATATCCTCAGCCCTTAGAATTTTTTTTTCAAGGTACGCTGTCTAGCCCAGGCTGACCCGGAATTCACTATGTAGTCTCAGACTGGCCTCGAACTCACAGCTTTCTTCCTAACCTCTGCCTTCCGAGTGCTGGGATTAAAGGCCTGCGTCACCACGCTCGGCTTTTTTGTCTTTTGAGGTAGGGTCTCCTTTAACCCAGGCTGACCTGTAATTTACTATGTAGTCTCAGGGTGGCCTCCAACTCACAGTGATCTTCCTACCTCTGCCTTCTGAGTGCTGAGATTAAAGACGTATGCCGCCATGTCCAGGTAGAATTTTATCTTACCTCTTTTTTTTTTTTTTTAATTTTTTAGCCGGCCGTGGTACACACAACTTTAATCCCAGCACTCAAGAGACAGTGGTAGGAGGATTGCTGTGAGTTCGAGGCCACCCTGAGATTATCTAGTGAATTATAGGTCAGCCTGGGCTAGAGTGAGACCCTACCTCGAAAAACAACAACAACAACAAAATATTTATTTGAGAGGGAGAGAGAATGACCATGCCAGGACCTATAGCCTCTGAAAACAAACTCCAGAGGCATGCACCACCTTGTGTATCTAGCTTGTGTGGGTGTTGGGGAATCGAACCTGGGTCCTTTGGCTTCACAGGCAAGCACCTTAACCACTAAGCTATCACTCCAATCCATCTTATATCTTTTTAAGCAAAAAGTACATTATGGTACACTTGGTTCGTTTTTGACAAACCTTTTATTTTGAGGCTGCCCTTGAGCTTATTGTGATCCTCCTACCTCAACATCTGGAGTTCTGGGATTACAGGCTTGTGCCCTACCACAGCTGACTTTGCCAAAGTTTTTATTATTAAATTTTAGATCTGTAACAACTTAACCTCAAAGGAAGTCATGCCATTCTTGGCCTAAGGTCTTGGAATGACATTTTCCTTTGTTATGTATATATATTTTATGAAAAGAACCATAATTTGGAAATTTTGAAAATTTTTATTTTGTTAGTGTCTCACTGTGTAGATCAGTCTGACCTCAAACTCATAGTGATACCACTGTCTCTGGAGTGCTGCAATTACAGGTGTACACCACCATGTTGGTTTTTTTAATTTCCATCCACCCATCCATCCAGAATGGGCTTGAATCACAGTGGCATATTGCAAATTCAGTTTATACATTTCTTTTTACACTTTGTATATATGTGTGTGTGTGTGTGTGTGTATACATACATATCTGTTTCAGAAGAGAGTTCTCTTTGGCTGGTTTTTAGTGTTAGAGCATGCATGAGCCCTTGGTTTAATCCCAAGTACCATCACCACTCCTATAACCCCCCCCCAAAAAAAGAAAAGCCACTTATTTTTATAATTAACAACTTCCATGATTGTAAACAATATTTCATGGTAAGTCCCTCCACTTAATTATTTCTTTAAAAAATGTTTTTTGTCTGGCACAGTGGCACACGTCTTTAATCCCAGCATTTAGGAGGCAGAGGTAAGAGGATCACTATGAGTTCAAGGCCACCCTGAGTCTCCATAGTGAATTCCAGGTCAGCCTGGGCTGGAGTAAGTGATGGGCTGGAGTAAGTGATGGGCTGGAGTGAGACTGTATCTCAAAAACAAAAGATTTATTTTTATTTATTTGAGAGAGAAAGATACAGAGGGAGAGAGAATATGTGCCCCAGGGCTTCCACCTGCTGCAAAAACTCCAGAAGTATGTGCTGCCTTGTACATCTGGCTACATGGGTACTGGGGAACTGAACCTGAGCCCTTTGGCTTTGTAGGCAAGTGCCTTAACTGTTAAGCCATCTTGCCAGCCCAACTTAATTCTTTTTTTTTTTTAATTTTTATTAACATTTTCCATGATTATAACATATATCCCATGGTAATTCCCTCCCTCCCCACCCCCACACTTTCCCCTTCGAAATTCCATTCTCCATCATATTACCTCCCCATTACAATCATTGTAATTACATATATACAATATCAACCTATTAAGTATCCTCCTCCCTTCCTTTCTCTACCCTTTATGTCTCCTTTTTACCTTACTGGCCTCTGCTACTAAGTATTTTCATTCTCACACAGAAGCCCAATCATCTGTAGCTAGGATCCACATATGAGAGAGAACATGTGGCGCTTGGCTTTCTGGGCCTGGGTTACCTCACTTAGTATAATCCTTTCCAGGTCCATCCATTTTTCTGCAAATTTCATAACTTCATTTTTCTTTACCACTGCCAACTTAATTCTTTTAAAATCATTTTCATTGGGCTTGGAGAGTTTTAGCTCAGTGGATGAGCACTTGCCTAGCAAGCACAAGGCCCTGGGTCTGGTCCTCAGCACCATAAAAAAAAATCACAAAAGGACCAAAAGAACACATGGGAACTAAAATATTTAGTATTTGCAAACAGAGAAGGAGGGAGATACAAAATGGGTACACCAGGACCCCTTGTCACTGCAAATGAACTCCAGATGCATGCGCCACTTTGTGCATTTGGCTTTACATGGGTACTGAAGAATTGAACCTGGGCCTGCAGGCTTTGCAAGCAAGCTCCTGGGCAAGCTCTCTAGCCCTTAATTCTTTTTTATAGATGTATAATGAACCATAGTTTATTTTAACTCTCTTATCAGCTGTCTTCTCATTGCTGGGACAAAATAACCTGACAAAACTCAGTTTAAGGGAGGAATTATTTCAGTTTACAGTTGCAGCTTCCAGTTCATCAAACCGGTCCCATTCAGCATACCAGTGAGAAAGCAGAGCAGGACCTGATGTTGAATGCACAGCCATCTTTCTCTTGTTGCTCAGTCCAAGAGCTCAGCCCGTCGAATGGTTCTGCCCACAGCTTGGTTGAGTCCTCCCACCTCAGCTAATCTAGTGTAGAAAATCCATCTCAAACAGGACCAGAGATTTGTTTCCACGGTGATTCTAAGTACTGTTGAACTGACATAAATTAACATCACACTCGTCTTACGGTGCATACTCAGGCTATTTACACTTAGTACTCAATAACCATGTACATATCCTTATCTCTATTGGTATTTATTGCATGCATTTCCCAGATTAACATTACGGAATTAGAAGACATTTTGACAAATATTGCCAAAAAAAAGTCCTTCATCGACCATTTTCCATTTTCATCAGAAAGGTTTGCATTTATTACAATCGAGAGGATTCCGTAGGTGAAGATTATTTTGTGAACCTGTACCTCATCTCTTGGATCTCTAGTGTACTTTATCCTACTTCCCTCCCACCCCATGGTTCTGAATGCAACACTGAGCAAGTACTCTACCTTTGAGCTACAGCCCCCTAGTGCATCTGCTCTCCACCACCTTGAACAACAGCTTTTAATTATGAACCAGTTTCCTACCTATCAAATTTCCCTTCTGTGGTCAGTAAACACCTGTTTACTTTTTACAGGAAAATAGGCCACTATGTAAAAATCTGTCAGCTTCCTGGTTCTTTACCTTCCATTCTCATATGCACAACTTGACTCACATCTTAGTTAGAAGTGATAGGCCATCGCCTGTCCAGGGCTAGTCCTCTGTGTGCTTTAGTTCTGTCTCTACCTCCTTACTCAAGGGTCAGGTCTGCCAAATGAAAGCTGTCCTTCATCCTTTTGTTCCTAGGTACTGCCCTTGCTGGTTTATAAAATTGTTCTAGCCGGGCGTGGTGGCGCACGCCTTTAATCCCAGCACTCGGGAGGCAGAGGTAGGAGGATCGCCATGAGTTCAAGGCCACCCTGAGACTACAGAGTTAATTCCAGGTCAGCCTGGACCAGAGTGAGACCCTACCTCGAAAAACCAAAAAAAAAATAAAATTGTTCTAGAATCCAGGCTTATTGGTGCATAATCTCAGTACTGGAAGAGGCCAGAGGATCAGGCGTTCAAGGTCAGCTTTGACTACATGAGACCCTGTCTCAAAAAAACAAGGGAGGGATAGAGAAGCTGTTAAGTGGCTAAGGTGCTTGCATACAAAGCCTAATGACCTGGGTTCAATTTCCCAGTACATACATAAGCCAGATGTACAAAATGGCACATACTTCTGGAGTTCATCTGCTATGGCTAGAGGCCCTAGTGCCCCCATACACACACCGACTCTCTGACTCTCCACCCCCCCCCCCCCCCGCTTGCAAATAAATAAAATACTATTTAAAAAGTTGCAAAAAAAAAAAGGAAAAACAAAACAAAAACCCTGTTCTTCTTAAGTCCATCACCATTAGCAATCTAGTCCAGCTTCTGTCTTTCTTACCTTTCTTCCTCCTTTCCACCTTTTTTTTTTTTTAATTTTTATTTATTTATTTGAGAGCGACAGACACAGAGAGAAAGACAGATAGAGGGAGAGAGAGAGAATGGGCGCGCCAGGGCTTCCAGCCTCTGCATACGAACTCTAGACGCGTGCGCCCCCTTGTGCATCTGGCTAACGTGGGACCTGGGGAACCGAGCCTCGAACCGGGGTCCTTAGGCTTCACAGGCAAGCGCTTAACCGCTAAGCCATCTCTCCAGCCCCCTCCTTTCCACCTTTAAAATTTTTTTTTATTAACATCTTCCATGATTACAAAAAATATACCATGGTAATGCCCTCCCTCCCCCCCCCCACTTTCCCCTTTGAAACTCTGTTCTTCATCATATCCCCTCCCTCTCTCAATCACTTTCTTTGATTTTGATGTCATGATCTTTTTCTCCAATTATAATGGTCTTGTGTAGGTAGTGTCAGGCACTCTGAGGTCATGGATATCCAGGCCATTTTGTGTCTGGGGGAGCGCGTTGTAAGGAGTCCTACCCTTTCTTTGGTTCTTACATTCTTTCTGCCACCTCTTCCACAATAGACCCTGAGCCTTGGAAGGTGTGATAGAGATATTGCAGTACTGAGCACTCCTGTCACTTCTTTCCAGCACCTTGATGTCTTCTGAGTCATCCCAAGGTCACTGCCATCTGAAAAGAGAAGATTCTCTACCCAAAGTGAGAGTAGCATTAATATAAGGTTGTGAACATTAAGAGAAGTGCTTACTGGGCAGTTTGATGAGCATAGTATATACATTTAGCCAGACAGCAGCAGGCGTTACACCTCTAGGGCTCATGACTACCCGTGTTTTAAGTTTTCAGTATCAGGGTGTATTCCTTCCCATGGAGTGGGCCTCCAGTCCAATTGGAGGGCAGTTGGTTTCCACCATGACAGACATGCCACTATTGCATCTGTTGGCTCATTTGGCCTGGATGACAATTTAATACTTGCAGTGTCCACTATCTTCACTGGTGATTTCTCTGTCTCCCATTGAACTGCATGCAAAATGTCTTCTTCCAGCTTTCTGTCAGCTGGTCTACATGGAGGAGGTTATCAGCTCAGCTCCAGCAGGATTTCTCAGTGGCTCTGCAGCCCAAGTATGTGTGTTCCTCTTTTCTATTTAGAGACAGGATCTCACTCGGCCAGGCTACTGGCCTTGATATGGAGCAGTCCTTCTGCCTTAGCTTCCTGAGAGTTGGCATTACGGGCATGAGAGCTGCCACATCTGACTTTACCACTTTCCTTGACAATTTAATTCTCCTATTTTTCTTTTCTTTTTTTTTTTTTTTCGAGGTAGGGTCTCACTCTGGTCCAGGCTGACCTGGAATTAACTCTGTCATCTCAGGGTGGCCTTGAACTCATGGCGATCCTCCTACCTCTGCCTCCCGAGTGCTGGGATTAAAGGCGTGCGCCACCACGCCCGGCTATTTTTCTTTTCTTGAGGTAGGGTCTCCCAGCTTCTGTATTAAGATTTTATACATACACACATACATACACACACATACGTATATGTATGTATATATACATGCATTCAGGTACATACACATATATACATTTTTGAGCATTTTTTCAAGGTAGGGTCTTACTGTAGCCCAGGCTGACTAGGAATTCACTGTATTCTCAGGCTGGCCTTGAACTCACAACAATCTTCCTAGCTCTGCCTCCCAAGTGCTAGAATTAAAGTCATGTGATGCCATGCCTGGCTTCATATTGATGAAAAAAGAAAAATTTTTTTCAAGGTAGGGTCTAGCTGTAGCCCAGGCTGACCCTGGAATTCACCCTGTAGTCTCAGGCGATTCTCCTACCTCTGCCTTCCAAATGCTAGGTTAAGGGTGTGTGCCAGCATGCCTAGCTCCTGTTTTTCTTATAACCCATCAGTCACCCCAGCTAAAAGTCTGAATCTTTTTTTTAAAGTTATTTATTTATTTATTTATTTGTCTTTTTGAGGTAGGGTCTCACTCTAGCTCAGGCTGACCTGGAATTCACTATGGCCTCAAACCCACAGTGATCCTCCTGCCTCTGCCTCCGGAATGCCGGGATTGAAGGCATGCACCACCACGCCTGTCTTTTGTGTGTGTGTGTGTGTGTGTGTGTGTGTGTGTGTGTGTGTGTTTTCCTTTTAGAGATAGAGTAGGTACACCAGGGCCTCTAGCCACTGCAAATGAACTCCAGATGCATACGCCACTGTGCATCTGGCTTATGTGGAATGTGGAAAATCAAACTTGGGTCCTTTGGCTTCATAGGCAAGTTCCTTAACTGCAAAGCCATCTCTCTAGCCCTAAAGTTCTGAGTCTTGACCTTGATATTGTTCTATCACATTCTACCAGTTTTCTTTCTGAAAACATTTCTTGATTCTTCAAGCTTCCATGCCCTTACAGTCTCTGTTCAGACTGCCTTTATTACTACACAGCCTTTTGCCTGATCTTTCTACTTAAATATTTCTACCTCCCTTGATACTTGGGGTGGAACCCAAGTCCCTGGTCCATTGAGCTATAACCCCAGCCTTTCTGCACCTTCTCATTCTCTCCTAGGCTGGCCTGGAACTTTGTTAGCCCAGGTTTGTTGGTTTTTACTGAAGTTACCTGCTTCAGTTTCCCATGTGCTGGGATTACAGGTGTGCACCACCAGATCTAGCTCCTCCTGTGCTTTTGTCACTGAAAAACCACTGGGTTGATGTTTAGAATGAAAATTTACTTACATTTCATTGTTTAAAGTCTTTCTTGGCTGGGCATTGTGGCACATGCCTTTAATTCTAGCACTGGGGTGGGTGGTAGAGGTAGGATTGCTACGAGTTCAAAGTCAGCCTTGGACTCCTGAATGAGATCCAGGTAAACCTGGGCTAGAGTAAGCTACTACCTCCAAAAAAGGGCTGGGGGAAAACTGGAGGGATGGCTCAGCAGTTAAAAGCACTTGGCCTGCAAAGCCTAACCACCCAGGGTTGATTCCTCAGTACCCACGTAAAGCCAGTTGCACAAAGTAGCGTATGCATCTGAAGTTTGTTTGCAGCAGCTGGACGCTGGCATACCCATTTTCTCTGTCTGTCTCTCCTCTGTATCTCTCTTTGCTTGCAAATAAATAAATTTTTAAAAAGGGAGGCAGGTAGAGATAATAAACATGCCAGGACCTCTAGCCATTGCAAACAAACTCCAGATGCATGTACCAACTTGTGTATCTAGCTCATGTGGGTATTGGGGTATGGAACCTGGGTCCTTAGGCTTTGCAGGCAAATGACTTACCCACTAAGCCATCTCTCCAGCCCAGTCCTCTACTCTTAACACTTACTAGTGCTACTTTACATTTGCCACCAACCTGTGTAATTCTGGAAGTGAAAGTTGATTATGCATCATGATGTTAATGGCTATTAGGAGACAGTAGTGGGAAGTGTTTGCTTGATGTGTGTTTAGGTATTGTTGGTACCCAGGTATAGAACACTGTGTGTGTGTGTGTGTGTGTGTGTGTGTGTGTGTGTGTGTATGTATGTATATAATTTTACTTTTTTTGTTTGTTTGTTTTTGTTTTTCGAGGTAGGGTCTTACTCCAGCCCAGGCTGACCTGGAATTCACTATGGAGTCTCAGGGTGGCCTCGAACTCACGGCAATCCTCCTACCTCTGCCTCCCAAGTGCTGGGACTAAATGCGTGCGCCACCACGCCCGGCTCCATAATTTTACTTTTTTTTTGAGAGAGAGAGAAAGTGAGAGAGTGGGCACACCAGGGCCTGTAGCAACTGCAGACAAACTTCAGATGCATACACCACCTTGTGCATCTGGCTTATGTGGGTACTGGGGAAAAGAACCTGGCTCCTTAGGCATTGCAGGCAAGCACCTTAACTGCTAAGCCATCTGTCCAGCCCAGAACACAGGTTTTCGTTGGCTTGTTTGTTTTTTCTTGTGATCCACTGAGTCAGAACATAGCTGTTTAACTGACATAGTACAGGCAGTTTATTGGCAGCTTTGCCAACCCTCCTTCTTAATTATTACAAGTATTATCAAAGAGCTATTGTGTTCTACTTCACAACTTGAAAACCTGCTCCTTTTCCTTATAGGTATTTACATAAAGAATTTGGGGAATCCTGGTCAGTTTCCAGATTGGCAGAAGGTTTTGATGTCAGCACTGATGTTATTCAAAGGGTTTTAAAAAGTAAATTTGTACCCACTTTGGAGCAGAAACTGAAGCAGGATCAGAAGGTCCTTAAAAAAGCTGGTCTTGCCCCAGTGGTCCAGCAGCTCCAGGGCTCTGGAAATGCCTTAAAGCCACCCAGGGCAGGCCACTCTGTATCTGGCCCTTTGCTGATACCAGGGGACGAAGCCTCATCTAAAACTAAGAGTCCCAGCGCAGTTTTGAAAGTGACAGAGTCGAACCCTCACAGTACAAATATAGGGAAGAGACAGGAGGGGAGAAGTAAAGGAATCCAAAGCCTGCAGGACAGCTTGGCGCCCATCTCTGAAGCCTTGGTTCATCAGAGAGAACCGCAGAAGTACCACACCAGTGATTGTAAGGACACCAGAAGATTGCCAAGTGATGAGAAGCTGGAAGAGTTGAAGGCAGGAGAGCCAACTGAGCAGAACTTCAGCAGCAAAGTAGTACAGAGAGGACGAGAGTTCTTTGACAGCAATGGAAACTTCCTGTACAGAATTTGAGCCTGAACTTGGCTTGAGGAGATGGCCTGTGAAACAGTTGGGCAAGTATGCTTGAAGCTGCCAAGATTTCTGCATAAGGATTAGCCACGTTGGAATAGGAGGATGTGCTCTGCCTGGAATAGGAACAGAAGAGCTACTTGGATAGACTGGCGATTCCTGGAGTGGTGTGCCACATTGGAGCCCAGTGGCTCTTCATTCCCTTGTTACTTGGGCTCTCTTATGGAAAATCAGTGTTCTGTTTGTTGAGTTTCTGTGATACTCGGGCTTCTGTGGGAGGAAAGTGGAAGTTTGCCTTTTGATCTCATTTGCTTCTTGCTCACTGAACACTAACTGTTCTTGAAGTGTTTTAGTCAGTTGGTTTTCTTTACATGAAACAATAAAGTAAAATGTACTAGTCTGTTCTTTGGTGCTCTTTGGGGAACTTATTTTTGGACTGGCCTTTTTGTTTTTGTTTTTTTGTTTTTCGAGGTAGGGTCACAGTAGGGGCTGGTTTTGGAGGTAGCCACTGCAATCGAACTCCAGATGCTTGTCCCACTGAGTGTGTATGTGTGACCTTGTGCTTGAGTCACCTTTATGTGTCTGGTTTATGTGGACAAACATGGGTCCTTAGGCTTCACAGGCAAGTGCCTTACCTGCTAAGCCATCTCTCCAGCCCGTGGCTTTTTAATTTTTCAAAAAATATTTTTATTTATTTATTTGGTAGGTAGAGAATGGGCAAGCCAGGCTTCTAGCCACTGCACATGAACTCCAGACACGTGCCATTTTGTGCATCTGGCTTTTTGTGGGTATGAACCCAGGTCCTTAGACTTTGCAGGAAAGCATCTCAACTACTGAGCAATCTCTCCTGTATTGATATTTTTATGGTGTTACCGTTAATGGTCATTTTTATTTTTTGCTATGATAATTTTTTGTGTATGTGTGTGGTGTGCCTGTATGCATGTTCATGTGTGTATATGGGTGTACATGCACATGTGTGTGGATCCCAGAAGTTGAAGTTGGGGGTCTTTCTCAGTTACCCTACCTTTTTTTTTTTTTGAGATATTGATTCAACTAGACTAACCACAGAGCCTCAGGAATTTGCCTTTCTGTCTCCCCAGCACTGGCATAGCTGTGCACCTCTGCTCAGCATGTGGATATTGGAGATCTGAACAGTCCTGCTTGAGCAGCAAGCATTTTTGCCACTGAACCATCTCCCCAATGAAGAAGCTTATTTTTAAAATTTTATTAATTATTTATTTGAGAGAGATAAAGAGACAGACAGAGAGAGAGAATGAATGAATGAATGAATGAATGAATGGGCATAGGGTCTCTGGCCACTGCAAGCAAACTCTAGAAGGATGTGCCACTTTGTGCAGCTGGATTATTCCTGGGGAATAGAACCTGGGTCCTTAGGTTTCATAGGCAAGCATCTTAACCACTAACCCATTTCTCCAGCCCAAGAATCTTATTTTTAATTTTATTTAAATTTATATGTGTATATATTTTAATTTATTTTTTATTTTTTTATTTGAGAGAGAGAGAGAGCATGTGTGCCAGGGCTCCAGCTGCTGTAAGCAGACTCCAGATGTTTGTGCCCCCTTGTGCATCTGGCTTATGTGGGTCCTGGGGAATCGAACCTGGGTCTTTTGGCTTTGCAGGCAGGTGCCTTAACCACTAAGCCATTTCTCCAGCCCAAGTTTTTATTTATTTTTATATTTTGGGTTTTTGAGATAGGGTCTCATTCTGGCTCAAGCTGACCTGGGATTCACAATGTAATTTCAGGGTGGCCTCAAACTCATGGCGATCCTCCTACTTCTGCCTCCCTAGTTATTTATTTATTTTAGAGAGAGCGGTGGGGGAAAAGGCAGAGAGGAAGACAGAATAGGTGTACCAGGGCCACCAGCCACTGCAAACAAACTACAGATGCATGCTCCCCCTTGTGCATCTGGCTTACATGGGTCCTGGGGAATCAAACTGGGGTCCTTAGGCTTCACAGGCAAATGCCTTAACTACTATGCCATTTACCCATTTCACAGTAATCCACCTATCTCTGCCTCTACAGCACTGGGATTAAAGGCATGTGTCAACATGCCTGGCACAAGAATCTTTTAATTAAATGTCACATGCTGGAGTTTTGAGACTAGTCTGGGCTATGTGGCTTTAAAAAAAAACACAACTGGGTGTGGTGGTATACTTCTGGAATCCCAGCCCTTGAGAGGTACAAAACCAAGATCAGGAATTCAAGGTTATCCTCACCTACACAGTGAGTTCATATCCATACAAACCTAGTGAGATTCTGTCTCAAGAAAAACATGTTCTAGGGTTTGTGTAAATTAACATTAGCTGGCGTGATGGCACATGTCTTTTTTTAAATTGACAACTTTCATAATTATAGACAATAAACTATGATAATTCTGTACCCCACATTCCCCTTCAAAAATCCATTCTTCATATCCCCCCCCTTTTATTCTCTCTTTTATTTTGATGTCATCTTTATTTTCTATTATGAGGGTCTTGTGAAGTCATGGACATTGAGGCCATTTTGTGTCTGGAGGAGCACATTGTACAGAGTCCTACCCTTCCTTTGGCTCTTAGATTCGTTCTGCCATCTCTTCCACCATGGACCCTGAGTCTGGAAGAGTGTGAGAGATGGTATCAGTGCTGAACACTCCTCTGTCACTTCTCAACACTGTGGTGCCTTTTGAGTCATCCAGTGGTCACCACCATCTGAAAAGAGAAGCTCTTTAACCAAAAGTGAGAGTAGCATTAATATATGGGTATGAAGTTAAGAAAATTACTCACAGGGCAGTTTGATGAGCATAATATATGCATTTAGCCAAACACCAACAGACCTTATGACCTTCCCTGCCATAGGTTTTTGGGTTTTCAGTACCAGACATGTATTCCCCTCCCTCCTGAAGAGCGGGCCTCCAGTCCAGTTAGAGTGGTTGGTTTCCTTCATAACAGACATGCCGCTGTTGAACCTGTTGCCTCATTTGACCTTCCTGGCCAAACTTAAGATTTGCAGTGTGTACTGTTTATCACCGCTAATGACTTCTCTCTCCCATAGGGCTGCATGCAGCTTTCAGTCAGCTGCTCTACAGGGAAGGGGTTTTCAGCTCAGCTCCAGCTTAAGTTCCCTATGACCTTGCAGCCCAAGCTTGTGGCCCATGTCTTTAATCCCAGCACTTGAGGAAAGGTAGAAGGATCATTGTGAGTTTAAGGCCAGCCTAGGGCTACAGAGTTCCGGAGTCAGCCTGGACTAGAGTGAGACCTTGAAAAAGTAAAATCGGGCTGGAAAGATGGCACAGCATCTAAGGGGGTTGCCTGCAAAGCCTGAGTTCAATTCCCCAGTACTTAAGTGAAGCCAGAGGCACAAGTGGTGCATTTATCTAGAGTCCATTTGCAGCAGCTGAAAGAAGGCCCTGGCATGCATGTTCACTTTGTCTCTTCTATCCCTGCTTGCAAATAAATAAATAAAAATTATTTTGGGGCTGGAGAGATGGCTTAGCGGTTAAGAGCTTGCCTGTGAAGCCTAAGGACCCCGGTTCGAGGCTCAGTTCCCTAGGTCCCACGTTAGCCAAATGCACAAGGGGGCGCACGCGTCTGGAGTTTGTTTGCAGAGGCTGGAAGCCCTGGCGCACCCATTCTCTCTCTCCCTCTATCTGTCTTTCTCTCTGTGTCTGTTGCTCTCAAATAAATAAATAAAAAATGAACAAAAAATTATTTAAAAAGTCACGTGCTGTTTGACTTAGTTTTTCTTTCTTTTTAAATTCTTTTTTGGATTTTCAAGGTCTTGCTCTGGCCCAGGCTAATCACTGTGTAATCTCAGGCTGGCCTCAAATTCAACAGTAATCCTCCTACCTCTCTGCCTCCTGAGTGGTGGGATTAAAGCTGTGCACCCCCATGCTGGTCAGGGAGATTGGGTGTACCAGGGCCTCCTGCCAGTGCAAATGAACTCCAGATGCATGCACCACTTTGTGAGTCTGGCTTTCGTGGCTACAGGGGAATTGAATTCAGATTGTTAGGCTTTATGACAAGCACCCTAACGGCTGAGCCATTTCTCTAGCCCCAGCCCTGATTTTTATCTCTTTCAGTTACCCACCTAGACCTCAGCCAAGACACTTAAGCTTCTTCTGAACTGTCCTGTTCCCACTGTGTCTTGCTAGTGTGTCTAAGATCCTAGCTCAGTGGTGGGAAACTCAGTGTTACAGAACACTGCCTCTGAACCTTGGCTGGACTTCATGGGAGTACAATTCTAGTTCAGTATTCACTGAGTGGTCATAAATTGTTTCCAGCATTCTTGTTTCATGATACAATGAAGATGATCACCAGTAAATGAGATACAACTTCACTGTGGAGCACTGGACATACGTGGTGAGAAACAGGTAACAAGGTTATACCTAAGTGGGACCGAAAGCAACTATTGATGGAGTGAGTATCTTACAGAAATTGCAGACCAAGAGGCAACCATAAAAGAAGGGACTTAGGTGCCTACACCGCAGAGGGTAGACACTTAACCACTTTAAGGGGTAAGGGAGGTGAGGCTCTTCATCTCAGGGTATATCCATCCCTCAGTATAGCCAACTTCTAGTCATGACCTAGGCTTCATGTAATCCAAACTGGTCTTGAACTTGTGTAGCCAAGGATGACCTTGAGCCCCTGGTTCTTGTCTCCACCTCCCAAGTGCTTGGGATTACAGGTTTGCTAATTCAGAATGGTGAGGGGTGGAGGAGGGGAGGTCAGTTTAAAATAGTAGCCGAGCCAAGTGTGGTGATGCATGTCTTTAGTCTCAGCACTTGGGAGACAGGGGTAGGAGGATTGCTGTGAGTTTGAAGCCAGCCTGGGACTACAGGGTGAGTTTCTGTTCAGCCTGGGCTAGTGTGAGACTCTGCCTCGAAAAACAAACAAAAATTAATAGCTGAGCTCCTGAAGCACAAGACGTTTTTGAAAATGGTCTCATTCTAGTTCAGGCTGAGTTGGAACTCACTCTGTAGCTAAGGCTGCCCTCAAAGTCTTCCTACCTCAGCCTCCTGAATGCTGGGGTTAAAGGTGTGTACTGCCATGCCCATGCCTAGCTCTGTTATTTCATTTTTTGTTTTAAATTTTTTTCTGTTTTTTTTTTAATTTATTTGAGAGGGACAGACAGAGAGAGAATGAGGCTAAGAGAGAGAGAGAGAGAGAATGGGCACGCCAGGGCCTCCAGCCACTGCAAACGAACTCCAGACGCATGCACACCCTTGTGCATCTGGCTAATGTGGGTCCTGGGGAATCAAGCCTCGAACCGGGGTCCTTAGGCTTCACAGGCAAGCGCTTAACCGCTAAGCCATCTCTCCAGCCCTCTGTTATTTAATTTTGTCTGACTTTGTAACTTCTTTTTTTTTCTAGACTGGGTTTCATTATGTATCCTAGGCTGTCCTTTAACTCTGAACATCTTTTTTTTTTTTTAATTTTTATTTATTTATTTGAGAGAGACAGACACAGAGAGAAAGACAAATAGAGGGAGAGAGAGAGAGAATGGGCGCGCCAGGGCTTCCAGCCTCTGCAAACGAACTCCAGACGCGTGCGCCCCCTTGTGCATCTGGCTAACGTGGGACCTGGGGAACCGAGCCTTGAACCGGGGTCCTTAGGCTTCACAGGCAAGCGCTTAACCGCTACACCATCTCTCCAGCCCAACTCTGAACATCTTGCCACAGCATCTCAAATACTGGGATTACCTTGCCCATAGAATTTTTCAAACAAAAAAGTGTAACATCCCTGTGTGCTAATTTCCCACCTTCCTTTTCTTTTTTTAAATTTTGGTGCTGTTGGACATTGAACCCAGGACCTCACTCTATTGAACCACCAGCTCTTACAATCAGCTAATGCCCTGATGGTCTCTGACATTTACAGTTTATTAGGATTTGTGTCCAAACAGGGTCCACATCTTACAACATGACATTTTGTTAGCATGTCTTTTATTTTAAAATGGTTTAACTTCCCAATTTCCACCTTGCTATCCCCCTTTTTTTCTTTTTTTTTTCAAGGTAGCATCTCTCTCTGGTCCACGTTGACCTTATATTAACTACGTAGTCTCTGGGTGGCCTTGAACTCACAGCAATCTTCCTACCTCTGCCTCCTGAGTGCCCTCCCACCTTTTTTTTTTTTAAAGAAACTGGGTCATTTGTCCTGGATAAATTCCTGTTTTGGGGGAAAAGGCCAAAGGTCTCATTACCAGACTGACCTCAAATAATATGGAGCCAAGCCTGGCCTTTAAGCTCTTGCCTTCATCTCCCAAGTGCTTTGATTACAGGTCTGTGTCAGCATCCTGGCTAATCCTGCATTTTAAATATTTATTATTTATTTAACAGACAAAGAGGGATGGGGGGAAGAGAATGGGCACGCCAGGGCCTCCAGCCACTGCAAATGAACTTCAGACATGTGCGCCCCCTGGTGCATCTGGTTAATGTCCGTCCTGGGGAATCGATCCTGGGTCCTTTGGCTTTGCAGGCAAATGCCTTAACAGCTAAGCCATCCCTCCAGCCCATAGTCCTGCATTTTAATAAGGTTGATATCCTATGAAGTCCTAACATGTTGCTGCTCCTCACTCTACGTTCTATAAACTGTTAGATCTTGAAGTTCAGGTTCTATTTTTGGTAACAAGTAATGTTCTTATGCTCATCAGGAAATTAACTGCTGGTATGATTGATCAGTTTCAGGTATTGTTAGTCTGATCTATCTCATGTCTCACATAAACTTTGATCTTTTTTTAAGCTTTTTGTTGTTGTTGTTTTTTACAGGTAGGGTTTCACTCTAGCTCAGGCTGACCTGAAATTCACTATGTAGTCTCAAGGTGGCCTTGAATTCATGGTGATCCTCTTACCTCTGACTCCCAAGTGCTGGGATTAAAGGAGTGCACCACCACACCCGGCTCTTTTTAAAGTTTTCTTTAAAAAACTTCATTTGAGGGAGAGAGAATGGGTGCGAGGGCTTCTAACCACTGAAAATGAACAAACTCCAGATGCACTGCACCTTTACGTGGATGCTGGGAAAGCAAACCTGGCTCTTAGGTTTTGCAGGCAAGTACCTTAACTGCTGAGCCATGTCTCCAACCCAAGCTTTATTATTTTTTTATTATTTTATTTTATTTTTGGTTTTTCAAGGTAGGGTCTCACTCTAGCCCAGGCTGACCTGGAATTCACTATGTAGTCTCAGGGTGGCCTCAAACTCACAGTGATTGATCATCCTACCTCTGCCTCCCCAGTGCTGGGATTAAAGGTATGCACCACCACTCCCAGATGTTTTTATTTTTTATAATTTGTGTTACTTTACTTCTTACTTTTATATTTATTTTTGATGGAGAGGCAGAGAAAGAGAGAGAGAGAATGTGTGTTCCAGGCCTCCAGCCACTGCAAACAAACTCCAGACACATGTGCCACCTTGTGCATCTGGCTTACCTGGGTCCTGGAGAACTGAACCTGGGTTATTTGGCTTTGAAGGCAAGTGCCTTAACTGCTAAGCCATCTCTTCAGCCCTGTTATTATTATGTACCATGGGGTTGGGTTTTCAAGGTAGAATATCGCTGTATTCCAGGCTGACCTGGAATTCACTATGTAGTCTTGGGGTGGCCTGGAACTCCCAGCGATCCTCCTATCTCTGCCTCCCAAGTGCTGGGATTAAAGGCGTGCTCCACCACGTTCAGCTCTAAAAAATTTTCCACTGTTTTACCTGCTGAAAGCCTTAGGGAAGCTAGATGTAGTTGTGGACACCTGTGATACCAGCAGGGGCAATACGATGGTCTGGTTCTATCAAGATCAGTATAGGCTTCATAAAAAGACCGTGTCTTAAAAACAAAAAGCAACAATAACAAAAAATAGCCTCACATAAAATGGCATCATACAGATGCAGCTCTTGTATGTTGGCTTCTTTCATTTATTCTGTTTTAACTTCATGACTGCATTTTCCCATAACGGTTACTAACGAGAAAACTCCCATATCCGAAGGTCACAGCTGGCAGGACTTAGCTTTCATAGTGCCCAGTGAATTCCTCTTCCCTCCACATCACCGATCTTCGTCTCTACCTCCTACCGCTTGGAAGCCAAAGATTCCCGGAGGCTGTATTTGACAGCTCAGCCGCACGATCGGTGTTCTGCAGAGTTGATTTCGCCCAGTTTATGAGGCTCTTCAAAGTCTAGCACGTACCCAGCATCTACTTGAGTGAACGTGAACCGGATCTAGCCTTCAAAATTAAGGTATAATCCTTTTTATTCGAGAACACGTCCCTGTTGCCAGGAATGAAACCAAGAAGTCGACGGACGAGTCTGGTTTCATTTGTCCCTTTCCGGGCGCCGTCCTCTTCCCAGTAGTCTAAGCGCTGGGCGAGCGGATGCCACTTCCGGGAGGTCTAGGAAGTGGCTTGTCGCTCGGGCTAGGAGGGGCGCTGTCCCCGCACGCCGCGCAGTCTCTGCGGATGTAGTTTCATAGGCTTAGTGGGCGGGCCGGGGCGACGAACTGGTGGCTGCAGGTCTACAAGGAGGATCCCCCGGGGCCGCGGCCGTCTGGTCGGTACCTGTTCATTCATTCCTCCGGTGCGGCGAGGAGCGAGGGCCCCTGGCGGGGCTCCGGGATTCGCTGTCGAGCGTGTGTGTGTGGAGGGAGGGGGTCTATCACCGCCTGCTTATCCTAGGCTGCCACCGCCCTTCTCAGAGCAGAGGGCATCGCCCTGCTCCCACACAGTGGCCCATTTGACCGCTGCCATGGCTTTCCCCCATCGGCTGGACGCCCCTGAGCTACCTGACTTCTCCATGCTCAAGAGGCTGGCTCGAGACCAGCTCATCTATCTGCTGGAGCAGGTCAGTGCCCGCCACGCCCGCCGCCCTTGCTGCATCAGCCTCAGAGACCTCATGGATGCTTTCTCTTCCTTGCTGAGTTCTTCGGTCTTGTTCTTGAAGCTTCTGCAGCAAGTCTAAAGGAGTACTCACAGTAAGGAAATCCAGAGGCGAATAAGAACTGCTGGCGACCTGGCCAGAGAGTTAGTGGAGATCTTCCCCACCCCTTGTGTGTCAAGCTATGCTAGAGATTGAAATCAGTTGTTAATAGGGATCTTAAACAACAGAAAGAGCCCCGCAGAACACATGTCCACACCTCGAGTATCAGGTGGGAAAGGAGTGCTAGCTAGGCTGCTTGAAGAGTTATGAATAGACAATTTTATCTAGCTGGGGTGATCTATATGTTTCTGGGAACTGGAGTGAAGAATAAGGGTATTTTCTTTGTGGAAGGAAGAGTGTGCTCCATCCATGCAGAGGGACTGTTGGAAGTAATGTTGAAGAGCCTGGGAAGGACAAGGCATGAACAGAGGAGAGAACTCTCAGAAGTTACACTTTAGTGGTTGGGAATGGAGATTGGTGGTAGAATAGTTGCGTAAGTGCAACCCTGCACACCCAGCAAAAAAGAAAAAGAAATTACACTGTGGGCATCTGACAGCCACTACCAATCCCCAGACATCTGTGGCGTGAAACTGCCAAGTGAACCCAATAGTGATGTCTATAGTGGAGTAAGTGAATGACGCAATGCCAAATAGGAGAGCATTAATTAAGCTGAAATAATAAAGGCCCACACAAAATTGGTAGCAATAAGAATGAGGAAAGAGGATTCTTCTTCTTCTTCTTCTTTTTTGAGGTAGGGTCTCACTTTAGCCCAGACTGATCTGGAATTCACCATGTAGTCTCAGGCTGACCTCGAACTCAGGGTGATCCTAGTATGTGGGCCTCCCAAATGCAAGGATTAAAGGTGTGTGCCACCACACCTGGCTGTCTTTGATATTTTAAGACAGGTCCTATGTAGCCCAAACTGGACTCAAACTTAGTTTTCATTCTACCCCCACGCCTTCAACTCCTTGGTTTTTTCTTTCTTTCTTTTTTTCTTACTATGTAGCCCAGGCTGGCCTCAAGCTCACAAACCTCCTGACTCAGTGTAACAAGTACTGGGATTACTAGTGTGCAACACCATACTTGGCTTGTGATGAACATCTAAATCACAGTAAAAGAAGGCTTAGAGACAATGATTAGATGTAAATGTTGAGGAGGGAGCAAAATTGACTCAGATTTTTTTTTTCTACGTAGGTCTCACTCTAGACATGGAACTCATTCTGAAGTTCCAGGCTGGCCTCAGATTCACAATGATCCTCCTGCCTCTGCTTCCTGAGTGCTGGGATTGAAGGTGTGTGCCACCACGCCACCACGCCCAGCCTGACTCAGATCTTTTAATATTTTATTTTTATTTATTTATTTATTTGATAGAGAAAGAGGGAAAGAGAGAATGGGCACACCAGGGCCTCCAGCCACTGCAAACAAACTCCAGACACATGCGCCCCCTCGTGCATCTGGCTAACATGGGTCCTGGGGAATTGAACCTGGGTCCTTAACCTTAACTGCTGCACCATCCCTCCAGCCCCTGACTCAGATTTTTAACCTGTGTTAGAATAATGCTGCTGTTATAACTGAGTAATGAGTTACTTATTTAACTATTTAATGATTTTCTTATTGGCTAGATTGCCCATTAGATTGGAATATTTTTGAGGGCAGAACACTGTATATATGCAAAGCTGAACACTATAAACATATATCCAGTGAGTACCTAGCTTACAGTCAAGGACATAGCATGTGCTTAATGAATATTCATTGTATCAACATTGAATGAAAAAGAAAAATATAATAAGCCAAGTGTGGTGGTGTATGCCTTTAATTCCAGCACTTAGGAGGCTGAGGTAGGAGGATTGCCATGAGTTCCAGGCCACTCTGAGACAATGAGTTCCTGGTCAGCCTGGACTAGAGTGAGACCCTGCCTTGAAAAAAAAAAAAAAAACTTGGGCTAGGCCTGGAGAGATGGCTTAGTGGTTAATGTGCTTGCCTAAAGGACACAGATTTGATTCCCCAGGACTCAGGTAAGCCAGATGCACAAGGTAGCACATGCTGATAGTGATTTGCACATAAAAGATTCTGAACAAATATCTGAAGAACTGAAAAGATGTGCTAGTCAAAGCCACTACTTAAGTGAGGGCAACATGGAAGTGAAGGTGAGACCAAGCTTATAAGTGGAGTATAGGGGAGGAAGAGGAGCCCCTTAAGTGACTCATGGTCAAAGTGGATCTCTGGGAAGTAATAGCTTGCCCATGCTAACTTATTATTTATTTACTTTTGGTTTTTCAAGTTAGGGTCTCACTCTAGCCCAGGCTGACCTAGAATTTACCATGTAATCTCAGGCTGGCCTCAAACTCATAGCAATTCTCTTATCTCTGCCTCCCATGCCCGGCAATGATATATTTGTTAATGGGCACTGCTGTGCGGGCTTCATGCATCAAAATCACTGTTGATTGTCCTTCCCTTAACACTTAGCTGCTTATTAAGTCTCATTAGTACGTCCTTATGCATATAGCTTTAAAAATTATTATATTGGCTAGAGAGGTGGTTCAGCAGGTAAAGATACTTACTTGAAAAGCATGATAACCTGGGTTAGATTCCCCAGCACCCACATAAAGTCAGATATACAAAATGGCTCGTGCATCTGGAGTTTGCTGCAGCAGGAGGCCCCGGCATACCCATTCTGTCTTTCTCTCCCCTTCTCCCCAAATAAATAAATATACATTAAAAAATGATTATATAACCAGGAGCAGTAGCACATGCCTGTAATTCAAGCACTCAGGAGGTTAAGGTAAGAAGATCAGAAGTTCAAGTTCATCTTTGGCTACATAGTACATTTAAGGGCTACCTGGTCCACCTGAGATCCCCCCCAAAAAAAGAAAGAAAAAATTATAAATAGCACTGTGGGCTAGAGAGATGGCTTAATGGTTAAGGCACTTGCCTATGAAGCTTAAAGACCCAGGTTTGATTCCCCAGTACCTGCATAAGCCAGATGCACAAGGTGGCACATGTGTCTGGAGTTTGTTTGAGGTGGCTGGAGGCTGTGGCACACCTAGTCTGTATCTGTCTCCTCTCTCAAATAAATAAGTAAAATAAAAAGAATTAAAATAACACTTGCACATTATGGGAAGCTTAGGAGATGGGCTGGGGAGATGGCTCAGTTGGTAAAGCAAGCATCAGTTCCAGAGTTCAGATTCCCCCCACCACGTAAATGCCAGGAGAGTGTGGTAGACACCTACAATCCGAGCACAGGGGAGATGGAGACAGGGAATTCCAGGGACAAGCTAACTTAGCTAGACTAGCTGAATTAGTAAACTTTGGGCTCAAGTGAGAAACCATGTCTCAGTAAAATTAATGAGAACCTTCAAGAAAAATAACCAGCCAGGCATGGTGGTGCTCACTTTTAATTCCAGCAGTTAGGAGGCAGAGGTAGGAGGATCACTTTGAGTTTGAGACCATCCTGAGACTAGTGAATTCCATGTCAGCCTGGGCTAGAGTGAGACCCTACCTAAAAAAAAAAGACAAAAAAAAACCATTAACCTCTGGTCTCCATGTATACATACATGTGCACATACATGCACCATACCCACATTATTGCAAATATGCCACATACACATAGACAGAAAAATATAAAGGAGATGAAGGTATTTTACAAAAGCCCCACATACTCCTACCATCCGGATAATGAGCACTATTAATTGTTATTATTAACTATTAACATTATTAATATTCTTCAGGATTGAAAACATTCCATGTTTGTCGTAACCTATTTTTGTTCACCACCAGCAGCCTAAAGCAGGTCCTCATCCCTTGCCACCCATATACTTGGCTGCTTGATCTGTTGCATTCCTTAGTGAGCTTCCTCCTCCAGGTTCTCATGTCTCCAATCCATTTGGTCCGTAATTTCCAGTCTCATCCAAAATTTCTAGTTGATTGGGATGCTTTAGTATACAAAACCTTTCTGTTTCCTCTGTTCCATAAAGGATCAGGCCCAGATTCCCTACCCCACTGGCATTTGGATTCCTGACGCTCAATTCCGTTCAGATATTTCAATCTTCGTTTCCACCACTCTTCTGCATCAATATTTTCCAATGTTGGCACTATTGACATCACGGGCCTGATAATTCTGGGTCATTGGCCTATCCTGACGTAGGAAGTTTAGCAGCATCCTAGCCTCTAAGCACGAAACGCCAGTAATACCTCCTACCCCAAACCCGATAACCAAAAGTATGTCCGACTTTCCATGTATCTTATGGAACAATCCAGCTGAGTTGCTTGTTCTGCCCTTCCCACAACAGCTGTCTTCTCCCTGGTCTTTGCTCAGTTCCCTCTGAACACATCACTAACAACTCCTCAGCCACCTGTCAAGGCCTAGTTGAGAGGTAACTTCCAGTGACCGCCTCCTTCCGGTCACTAACTCTGACCTCCATCCTCTTCACAGATGACAGAGAGATGTCTTCAGAAGAGACGGTACAGAAATAGCATGTCAGGGATTGTGGGATTGGATGTGGGAAGGGAATAGGGCAGACTGCTATCTGGGATGTTTTCCCCTCTCTCCTGTCTTTCTTTCTCTTTCTCTTTCTCTTTCTCTTTCTCTTTCTCTTTCTCTTTCTCTTTCTCTTTCTCTTTCTCTCTTTCCCTCCCTCCCTCCCTCCCTCCCTCCCTTCTTTTCTTTTCTTTCATTCTTTCTTTCTTGTTTGTTCGTTTGTTTGTTTGTTTTGTTTTTCTGAGGTAGGATCTCGTTCAAGCCCAGACTGACCTGGAATTCAATATGTAGTCTCAGGCTGAGCTCAAATTTACAGCAATCCTCCTACCTCCTATATCGGCTGCCTCCTGAGCGCTGGGATTAAATTCATGCTCCACCATGCCTGGGAGGGAGAGAGAGAATGAGAATATGGGTGTGTCAGGCCCTCTAGCTGCTGCAAATGAACTCTAGATGCATTTGCCACTTTATGCGTCTGGCTCTATGTAGGTACTGGAGAATCAAACCCGGGTTGTTAGGCTTTGCAGGCAAATGTCTTAATTGCTGAGCAATCTCTCCAGCCCCATTTATTTCCTTTCTTTTTTTTTTTTTTGAGAGTGCCAGTCGTGGTAGCACGCATCTTTTTTTTTTTTTTTTAATAAATTTTTTATTTATTTATTTGAGAGCGACAGACAGAGAGAGAAAGACAGATAGAGGGAGAGAGAGAGAATGGGCACGCCAGGGCTTCCAGCCTCTGCAAACGAACTCCAGATGCGTGCGCCCCCTTGTGCATCTGGCTAACGTGGGACCTGGGGAACCGAGCCTCGAACCGGGGTCCTTAGGCTTCACAGGCAAGCGCTTAACCGCTAAGCCATCTCTCCAGCCCTTTTTTTTTTAATTTTTTTTTTTTTTAATTTGAGAGCGACAGACACAGAGAGAAAGACAGATAGAGGGAGAGAGAGAGAATGGGCGCGCCAGGGCTTCCAACCACTGCAAACGAACTCCAGACGCATGCGCCCCCTTGTGCATCTGGCTAACGTGGGACCTGGGGAACTGAGCCTCGAACCGGGGTCCTTAGGCTTCACTGGCAAGCGCTTAACCGCTAAGCCATCTCTCCAGCCCTATTTCCTTTCTTCTTCTCTCCCTCCCTCTTTCTTTCCTCCCTCCTTCAGCAGGGTATCGTTGTAGCCCAGTTTCCCAAGTATTGAGATTGAAAGCATGAACTACTACATTCAGCTGGATTCTCTTTCTTTCTTTTTGCAGTGCTGGTGATTGAAAGCAGAACCTCATGCATGTGAATGCACATGTACATGCTCTACCATTGAGCCACACCTTCAGCCTTGTCAGTCTTCATTTACTAAGTTCTGCACTGAGTGTTGCTACTTTTTTTTTTTTTTTTTTTTTTGTGGAGGTCGGCTCTCACTCTAGCCCAGGCTGACCTGGAATTCACTATGTAGTCCAGGAGGCCTCGAACTCACAGTGTGATCCTCCTACCTCTGCCTCGTGAGTGCTGGGATTAAAGGCATGTGCTACCACACTTGACTACATTGCTGCTTTTGTAATTAGAAGAACAATACCACTTGAAAAGATGTTTAACAGTTAGTTAAGGGGGATGCATGGTGGGGTTTTGTTGTGCTCTTGTTCAGTAGGAGATGAGGTTGTTAGGAGAAATAGGAAGCAGTGAAGAAGAGAGACAATGATGCAAGCCAGAGTCACAAGCCGGTGGGAGGACTGAATGACCAGTCAAGCTAACAAAGTAGAATACCAGGCCAGAGAGATGGCTTAGTAAATAAGGCACTTGCCTACAAAGCCTAAGGACCCAGGTTCAATTCCACAGTGCCCACATAAAGCCAGATGTGCAAGGTGGCACATACATCTGGAATTTGCTTGCAGCAGCTGGAGACCCTGGTGCACCCATTTTCTTTCTCTCTCAAATACATAAGTAAAATACATATTTTAAAGTGGAATACCTTTTGTATGCAGGAAAATGTTGATGGTGGATATAGACAGTGAATAAGATGCTTAGCTATTTGGTGCCTAGTGCCCTTCCAACTCAAGAGACCTGGTTTCTTATAAATGGGTGGCTGAATGCATTCTGAGTGACTCATCATCTTGTGTCTCCTTCAGCTTCCTGGAAGAAAGGATTTGTTCATTGAGGCAGATCTCATGAGCCCTTTGGATAGAATTGCCAATGTCTCCATCTTGAAGGTACCATCCCCACTCCCAGGAGAACACTTGCCCTGCTTTCCTCTGAGCAGTTTCATTGGAGGGGTTCACTCTAGCTCAGGCTGATCTGGAACTCACTCTGTAGCCCAGGCTGGCCTTGAGTTCATGTCAGTACTCCTATTTCAGCCTCCCAATGCTTGGATTAAAGGTGTGCACCACCACTCCCGGCAGCATTACAAAGATCTAAAGAATATGGGCAAAGGGGAACTGATGATATTGCCTGATTTATTTTCCAAGAGCTTGAGGAAGTAAAGTTTAGGGGGATGAGTGTCGGGGTCAGTTTGACTCCTAGAAATGAGCCCTTAAGAAGTTCCCTGTCTGTGTCATTTTGGACTCTTCAAGCTCTTGTGTCTGTTGTTGTCTCTCTGTAGCAACATGAAGTAGACAAGCTGTACAAGGTGGAAAACAAACCAGCCCTCAGCTCCAGTGAACAGTGAGTATCTAGGAGAGTCTATGTTGCTTCTAAATTGGAGGGGCTCCTTTGCCTTGGGCTTACTAGCTGAGATCTGGCACCATAGTGTCTGTGATATGGCCCACTTCCCTGAACCTTCACAAGGTCACACCTAGACCATTAGCTTCTGATGAGTCCTCCTTTCAGTATGTTGTCACACATTACCCTCTTCCCACTCTACTGCATATTATCATCTGCAACTGGATTCATCTCTGTTCCAAAGATTATTATCCTCCTGTCAAGAACCTCCAAGACATCCCATACTTATTGGTTGTAGTCAAAAATTACATATCATAGATTCCAAGGCCTTTATGCTCCCGTGTTGCCATGCTTCTCATGTGTCTTCTTCATGTCTCTGTTGAGATGTGTTCCCAACCACTTTTCAGTCTGTGTCTTCATTATTTCACTGTCATCGCTGTGTCTCAGATTCTGTCCCGCCACATTGTTCCTATAAAGAATACACTAAACCGGATGTGGTGGTCCACATCTTTAATCCCAGCACTTGGGAGGCAGAGGTAGGAGGATTGTAGTGAGTTCAAGTCACCCTGAGACTTCATAGTGAATTCCAGGTCAGCCTGAGCTAGAATGAAACCCTACCTCAAAAAAACAAAACAAAACAAAACAACAACAAAAAAAAAAAACAAAAAAAACCCATTAGGTCTTTAGAGCCCAGTGACCCTTCTAGACCAGGGTGATTTTCTACTTGGGATTTCTAGGGCATTTTGTATCATTTTGTTCATTTGTCCTATAGTCATACAGCCTGTGCTGGCAATTGACCTTAGGACTTTGAGCATATTAGGCAAGTGCTGTATCATCTCCAGTTCTTTGTTGTGTTTTATGTAGTTATAAAACTTAATATAGCTGGGGCTGCAGAGTGAGTGCCATGTCGGCCTGGCATAGAGTGAGACTCTACCTTGCAAAGCAAACAACAACAACAACAAAAACCCACCTTAATATATACCTTCCTTTGGAGGGAAAAAATTCCCCTGGATACATGGAAAATATGGACACAGATACCAGGTTGAAAATCTAGTTTGAATTACATTCTTTTGTTGTTTTTAGCACTTGATTTTTTTTTTAAGAATCCGAGAATTTTTTTTTTTTAATTCACTTAAGAGAGATAGAGAGAATAGGCACACCAGGACCTTCAGCCACTGCAAACAAACTCCAGACACATGTGTCCCCTTGTGCAACACTGCATGTTTACATCACTGTGCTTCTGGCTTGTGTGAGACCTGGAGATTTTTTTTTTTCATTTTTATTTTTTTTGGTTTTTTGAGGTAGGGTTTCACTCTAGCCCAGGCTGACCTGGAATTCACTAAGGAGTCTCAGGGTGGCCTCGAACTCACAGTGATCCTCCTACCTCTGCCTCCCAAGTGCTGGGATTAAAGGCGTGCGCCACCACGCCCGGCTGAGACCTGGAGATTTGAACATGATTTCTTAGGTTTTGCAGCCAAGTGCCTTAAATACTAAGCTAACTCTCCAGCCCTAAATATTTATTTATTTATTTATTTATTTATTTTTAAATTATTTATTTATTTATTTGAGAGCGACAGACATAGAGAGAAAGACAGATAGAGGGAGAGAGAGAGAATGGGCGCGCCAGGGCTTCCAGCCTCTGCAAACGAACTCCAGACGCGTGCGCCCCCTTGTGCATCTGGCTAACGTGGAACCTGGGGAACCAAGCCTTGAACTGGGGTCCTTAGGCTTCACAGGCAAGTGCTTAACCACTAAGCCATCTCTCCAGCCCCTAAATATTTATTTTTATTTATTTGAGAAAGAGGCAGAGAGAGAGAGAAACTTGGTGGGCCAGGGCCTCCAGCCACTGAAAACTAACTCAAGATGCATGTACCACCTTGCACATTTGGCTTACATGGGTCCTGGGAAATTGAACCAGGGTTCTTTGGCTTTGTAGGCAAACACCTTAACTGCTAAGACATATCTAGCCCTTGATTTTTTTTTTTTTTTTTTTTTTTTTGAGGTAGGGTCTCACTAGAGCCCAGGCTGACCTGGAATTCATTATGTAGTAGCCTTGAACTCACAGAAATCCCCCTAACTCTGCATCCAAAATGCTTTTTGTTGTTTTCAAAGTAGGGTCTCTTTCTAGTCCAAGCTGATCTATAACTCACTCTGTAGTTCCAGGCTGGCCTCAAACTCATAGTGATCCTTCTACTTCTCCCTCCTGAGTGCTGGATTAAAGATGTGTTCCACCACACTCAGCTTGATTAATTGTATATATGTCCACTGGATCATAACATTTGGGGTGTGGGGTTCAAGGTAGGCTTTTACTCTAGCCCAGGTTAACCTGGTATTCACTATGGAGTCTCAGGGTGGCCTCGAACTCACAGCAGTACTCCTACCTCTGCCTCCCAAGTGCTGGGATTAAAGGCATGTGCCACCATGACTGGCTCTTAAATATGTTTATTTATTTATTTGACAGAGAAATAGAGAAAGGGAGAGAATGGATGCACTAGGTCCTCTAGCCACTGCAAACAAACTCCAGATGCATGCACCACCTTGTGCATATGGCTTATGTAGGTCCTAGGGAATCGAACCTGGGTCCTTAGGCTTTGTAGGCAAGTACCTTAACCACTAAGCTATCTCACCAGCCCCCTATAAACTTTTTAAGAACAGGAACTTCTGGACCCACCATAGAGCCACTGTGCTTGTATTGAGAGGTGTCTTCTGTGGTTGGAACATAGCAGGACAAGAGAATAAGTGTTGCTTTGGTTGGGTGAGACCTATAGGCCCAGTCAAGAATGGCAAGTGATTATAAAGATGGTATGGTTTCAGTTTCTTCTTAACTGCTCTCAATAACTTTATGATTTTTCTTCAGTTTTTAAATTTTTTTTAATTCTATGTCTCTCCTTTAGATTATGCTTCTTGGTCAGACCCCGCATCAAGAACATGCGCTACATTGCCAGTGAGTGAGCCATGGTACTATGTGTAACTAAGACCTGGGAAGGAGTAGGCAAGAGAAGGGTCTTCCTCATGAGGACTCTAATAACAAATGACTTGCTGGGCCTAGTGGTATACACTTATAATCCTAGGATTAGGAGATTGAGGCAGGATAATTGCAAGTTTGAGGTTAGCCTGTGCTGTGTAGTAAGACCAGAGGGAGGGAGGGAAGAAAGAAGTAAAAAGGAGAAAAGGAGAAGACTTGTCCAAGTAGAAGATCTCTGCTTCCTTTGCTTTCTAGTTTCTGGTCTAACAGATAGCCCATGGCTTGCTGGGCTGCACTCCTTCTCTCTGTAGATCTTGTCAATGCTGACAAAACGGCTGGACGAACTCGAAAATACAAAGTAATCTTCAGCCCTCAGAAGGTAAGTCTGGATCCTGGCATGAGGGAGATGTGAGAGTGAACAGGGGTGGGAGCTGGACAGCAGCTCACTGTGAAATTTTCATGAGTGCATCTTTGCGTTAATGCCTCCATGATTGCTAGGCAAATGGTTTGCCTGTCTGTCATCAAAGTGCCCCAAAGAAGCCGGTTATTGTGAGGCACCCCTTTAATCCCAGCACTTGGGGCTGAGGTAGGAGGATCAATGTGAATCAAGGGTAGCCTGAAGCTACAGAGTGAGTTCTGGGTCAGCCTGGGCTATAGTGAGACCCTACCTTAAAAAAACAAACAAACAAGGGCTGGAGAGATGGCTTAGCGGTTAAGCAGTTGCCTGTGAAGCCTAAGGACCCCGGTTCAAGGCTCGGTTCCCCAGGACCCACGTTAGCCAGATGCACAAGGGGGCGCACGCATCTGGAGTTCGTTTGCAGTGGCTGGAAGCCCTGGCGCGCCCATTCTCTCTCTATCTGTGTCTCTCCCTCTCTCTCTCTGTCACTCTCAAGTAAATAAATAAAAAAAATGAACAAAAAATATTAAAAAAAAAAAAACAAAACAAAAAAACAAACAAACAAAAACCAAATGCCCTAAAGAAAGTAGTGTGGAATTGCAAGAGGTGGTCTTTACATAAATTTCTTTCTTTTTCCGGGTATGGTGGTGCACACCTTTAATCCCAGCAGCACTCAGGAGGGAGGCAGATCTAGGAGGATCCCCATGAGTTCAAGGCCACCCTGAGACCACATAGTGAATTCCAGGTCAGCCTAAGCTAGAGTGAGACTCTACCTCAAAAAAACAAAACAACAACAAAATTCATTCTTTCTTTCTTGTTTTTTTTTGAGGTAGGGTTTCACTCTAGCTCAGGCTAACTGGAATTCACTATGTCGTTTCAGGGTGACCTTGAATTCATGGGGATCCTCCTACATGTTCCTTCCAAGTGCTGAGATTAAAAGTGTGCACCACTGTACCCAGCTACATAAATTTCTTTTAAAAATATTTTAATTTGGGTTGGAGAGATGGCTTAGTGGTTAAGCACTTGCCTGTGAAGCCTAAGGACCTGGGTTTGAGGCTCGATTCCCCAGGACCCACGTTAGCCAGATGCACAAGGGGGCGCACGCATTTGGAGTTCATTTGCAGTGGCTGGAGGCCCTGGCACGCCCATTCTCTCCCTCCCTCCCTCCCTCCCTCCCTCTCTCTCTCTCTCTCTCTCTCTCTCTCTCTCGGTCTCATTCTCTCTGTCTGTCCCTCTCAAGTAAATAAATCAAACAGAAAAAAAAATTAATTTATTGTCACTTATTTGAGAGAGATGGGGGGGGGGACAGATCAAGAGAGAGAGATTTGGGCGAACTATGTCCTCTAGCTACTGCACACAAACTCCAGATGCATGTACCACCTTGTGCATCTGTTTTATGTAGGTACTGGGGAATTAAAGCTGGGGCCTTAGTCTTCACAGGCCAGTACTTTAACCCACTAAGCCACCTCTCCAGCCCAGTTTTTTGTTGTTGTTTTGTTTTTTCAAGGTAGGGTCTCACTCTAGCCCAGGCTGACAT
This sequence comes from Jaculus jaculus, assembly GCF_020740685.1. Lineage (NCBI taxonomy): Eukaryota > Metazoa > Chordata > Mammalia > Rodentia > Dipodidae > Jaculus > Jaculus jaculus. The sequence continues at coordinate 149,290,725 of NC_059104.1, forward strand.
AGAATTCACTGTGTAGTTTTTCAGGCTGGCATCCAACTCACAGAGATCTCCTACCTGGGCTTCTTGAGTGCTGGAATTTTTTTTTTTTTTTAATTTTTTGAATCCTCCATGCACACATGTCTCTGTGGGTGTGTGGGTGTGTCTGTCTGTGTTTTAGTTTACTTATTTGAGAAAGAGAGAAAGAGAATGAATGTGCCACTTTGTGCATTTGGCTTTATGTGGGTACTGGGGAATCAAACCTGGGTCCTTTGGCTTTGCAGGCAAGCACCGTAACCACTAAGCCATCTCTCCAGCCCTGTGTATGTATTTATGTGTGTATGTGTGTCACTAGGAATCAAACCAAGGTCCTTGTGCATGTTAGGTAAACACTTTACCATTGAGCTATATTCTCAGCCCTGCACAGGTTTCTTACTTTTTATAAATTATTTATTTATTTATTTGAGACAGAATAGGCACACCAGGTCTTCCAACCACTGCAAATGAACTCCAGACGCATATACCACCTTGTGCATCTGGTTTACATTGGTCCTGGGGAATTGAATCTGGGTCCTTGGAGCAATTTTCTCTTACCTAGCTAGGGAGGGAATCTTAGAGACCCTTTACTCTACCCCAATTTTGAGTACTGAGAGAACTGAACCCACACTCACACAGTGAATTAGCATAATCAGGCTAGATCTCTTAATAACTGCAGGGTTTTAAGGGCCATCATAATATCTCCGTTTCTTGGATCCACTGGGTTCCCTTTCACCTCACACCAGCTAGATGCATCATAGGCCTGACCCATCCTCAGTGCCTGGCAGGATGATATTCTAAGACTTCTTGTCGTCAGCTGTAGGCCTATAAAGCTTTACTAAGCAGGGCATGTGCCATACTTACAGCAAGTGGAAACTAAAGTTGAAAGAACAGGCTCCATTCCTTTTCACTTTTGCTAAAGCTGTATGTACATGAGAGAGAAAGAGGAAGGGAGAGAGTGAATAAACGGGCACACTAAGGCCTCTTGCCACTATAAATGAACTCCAGATACATGCACCACTTTTTTGTTGTTGTTGTTTTTTTTTTTAAAGGAGGGTTTCCCTTTAGCCCAGGCTGACCTGAATTCACTGTGTGGCCTCAGGATAGTCTCAAACTCGTGGTGATCCTCCTACCTCTGCCTCCCAAATGCTGGGATTAAAGGTCTTTTCCACCTAGCTTTACATGGGTATTGGGGAATGAAACCCAGGCCAGCAGGCTTTACGAACCAGTGTGGAAACCTCTCCTCAGCCCCTCATTCTTTTTTTTTTTTTTTGGAGGGAGGGAGGTTTCCAGGTAGGGTTTTGCTTTAGCCTAGGTTGACCTGGAACTCATGCTGTAGTTTCAGGCTGGTCTTGAACTCACAGTGGTCCTCCACCTCTGCCTCCTGAGTACTGGGATCAAAGGCATGTGCCAGCATGCCTGGCTTCATTCTTTCTTAAAATGCTAACCTTCTTTAAGAAAAAAAAAATTAGCCGGGCGTGGTGGCGCACGCCTTTAATCCCAGCACTCGGGAGGCAGAGGTAGGAGGATTGCCATGAGTTCGAGGCCACCCTGAGACTCCATAGTGAATTCCAGGTCAGCCTGGGCCAGAGTGAGACCCTACCTCGAAAAACCAAAAAAAAAAAAAAAAAAAAGAAAAGAAAAGAAAAAGAAAAGAAGAAAAAAAAATTTGTGCTGGGTGTGGTGGCATACATCTTTAATCCCAGCACTCAGGAGTTAGAGGTAGAATGATCACTGTGAGTTCAAGGACAAGCAGAGACTACATAATAAATTCCAGGTTAGTCTGGGCTAAAATAAGAACCTACCTTAAAACCCCGCTCCCCCAAAAATGTAAATATCACATCCAGCATCAGAGAGGGGTGGAGAGGAGGAGGAAGAAGAGACAGAGAAGAGAAAGGAAACAACAAGATGAAGTAGTGGTTACTGATCAGTTTCCTTTTCTCTTTCAGTTTTATGCATGTGAGATGGTGCTTGAGGAAGAGGGAATCTATGGAGGTGAGAGGAAACGAATGTGAGTGGAAAGAGAGAGAGAACATATGAAGAAAGCACTGTTGTTTTCTACTTGCCTTCTCTTTCTCTGGATCTTATTTTATTTATTTATTTATTTTTGGTTTGGTTTGGTTTTTCCAGGTAGGGTCTTAACCTAGCCCAGGCTGACCTGGAATTCACTCTGTAGTCTCTGGGTGGCCTTGAACTCATGGAGATTCTCCTACCTCTGTCTCCTGAATGCTGGGATTAAAGGCCTGCCCCACCACGCCTGGCTTGGGTCTTATTTTTGTTGGTCTGGTGAGAGGAGAGGCTCCTGAGAATGGGAGTAGGAATAGGCACCTAACTGAGAACACGACAGGATGCTGGGGCTTAGAGTGACGAACGCTCAGATTCTCTCTCTAAGGTTCCTACAAGGAAAGCAACGAGTCCACACTCTTCTGCATGATTTTGCCGTGGTTCCTTAAACTGTCTGGCTGTGCACATGTCTTTCCTGATGCTTAGAATGCTCTTGACAAATTTTTGTTAGCCAAAATCTTACTCAAATTTTAAACTTGTCATGTCTTTTTTTGTTTGTTTTTGTTTTTGTGGTTTTTCAAGGTAGGGTCTCACTCTAGCCCAGGCTGACCTGTAATTCACTATGTAGTCTCAGGGCGGCCTCAAACTCATAGTGATCATTTCTACCTCTGCCTCCTGAGTGCTGGGATTAAAGGTGTGCACCACCACGCCTGGCTTAATTGTCACCTCTTTAGGAAGGTCTTCCCTTCTGTTGTCCAGGCAGGTCTTGAGCTTTCTTTTCTTTTTTCTTTTTCTTTTTAATTTTTTAAATTTCATTTGAGAAAGAGAAGCAGATAGAGAGAGAATGGGCATGCTAGGTCCTTCAGCCATTACAAATGGACTCCAGACACATGTGCCAACTGGTGCATCTGGTTTATGTGGGTCCTGGGGGATTGAACCTGGGACCTTTGGATTTGTAGGGAAGCACTTGCCCATTAAGCCATCTTGTCAGCCCTGAACTTTCAATCTTCCCTCTATCTCCCAAGCTTGGCTTTATTTATTTGAGGTAGTAGGGATTGAATCTAGGGCCTTAAGCATAGCAAGCAAGTGTTCTGCCACTGAGCTATATTCCCAGCTCTCTTTTTACATCATTATTTTGGGTCAGAATCTCACTAAGTTATTTATGCCTTCCTTGAACTCACTGTAGTTAGTTAGTCTGGGAACTTGTTCCTTTAACCTTCTTAAACTTCAGTTAATCCCTGTAGTGTTTGTGCTCAGAATTTGTTGTTTTGTTTCGGGATGGGCCTCATGCATGTAAAGTACATACTCTATACTCCAAGCCAAGGACTTGCTGTTTTACTTTTTTGGAGTACAAATGTAATTAAATAGTGTGTTATATTTTTTTTGTCTGCTACATTTTCCCCTATAGATCATAAGCTCCAGAAGACTGGGAGCGGGTCCGTTTTGCTCACTGCTGTCTCCCCAGTGCTTAATATGATCCTACATGTAGGTGGATTTCAGTAAATATTTGCTGAATAGTGAATGACAATGGCTATTACCTCAGCACTTAGTCTTGGCCCTCTAATACAAACCCACCACTTACTACATTGCACTGTAGCCTGCTGTGTACATATATTCTTACAAGATTGTGAGCTCTTGAAAGGCAGAGACTCTCACTCTTCTTTGAATCTCCAGTGCTAACTGCAGTGCCTGGCATATGTCGGGCACCTGACTATGTGTTGCATGACTGGGGCAGACCTTCATCAACACAGAGCTGAGCTTCTACAGGCAGGCTGGTGCTCTCTGTCCCTGCAGATGTGAGCTGTGACGAATGGGCCTTCTCTCTCCTGCCTCTTGATGTGGATCTGCTGAGCATGGAGCTGCCTGAATTTTTCAGGGACTACTTCCTGGTAAATGCAGGATGCTGATATGGACATGGGATAAGGACAAATGTGTGGTCCAGTGGGCTAGAATTACTGATTTCAACTTTTTCCAACTCTCATAATTTATCATTGATAGTGATTTGGTTATGGAAGGCTACAGGCTGTTTGGATGGAGCTTGTTTGGGGACTGTTAGTCAGCTCTTTGTTGCTATGGCTGAATACCTAAGAAAATACTCAAGGGAAGAAAGATTTATTTTAGCTCATGGTTTTAGTCTGTCATGTTGGGGAGGATATAGCAGAGCAGAGCCACTTATATTGTGGCCTGGAAGCAATGCTCAGCAGGCCTTTTTCATTTCCCCTTTTCCTCCAAGCATTAAGTCTATGGGATGTTCCACCCACATTTAGGGCAGGTCTTGGTCCCTTAGATAATCTCTGGAACTGTCCTCACAGACATACCCAAAGGTGAACTTTCCCAGTCTCATAGGTTCTTCTCAATCTGTTTGAGTTGACAGTCATGATTATCCATCACAGGAGTGAATAAAATGAACTCTTCCTAGCATTCCCCAGACCCTGTCATCCTATTCCAGGGATTCTAGGGCTAGCCATTCTCCAGTAGGCTTGTTGGGTTGGCCCATGTCTTTGTGACCACGTGATCTCTTGCAGGAAGGTGATCAGCGTTGGATCAACACTGTGGCTCAGGCCTTACACCTTCTCAGTACTCTTTATGGACCTTTCCCAAACTGCTATGGGATTGGCAGATGTGCCAAGGTAATTATGCTAGCAGCATTCTTGTCCCTAAAGCCCACTTGTCTATTTTACCCACCAAGGGTTATGCCCCAAGTATCTGTCACAGGAGGTATATTTTTTATACATTCTTCTTTTTAAAATATTTTATTTTTATTTATTTGAGAGAGAGATACAGAAATAGACAAGTAGAGAGAGAGAGAATGGGTGTGCCAGGGCCTTCAGCCACTGCAAACAAACTCCAGATGCTTGCACCCCCTTGTGCATCTGGCTTATGTAGGTCCTGGGGAGTTGAGCCTGGGTCCTTTGGCTTTGCAGGCAAGCACCTTAACCACTAAGCCATCTCTCCAACGCTATATATTCTTTTTTTTTTTTTTTTATGGAGGTATATTCTTTTACCTTGCCTTTATATTCCAGAACAGTTCCTTAGAGAGGAAATTTTATGTGGCTAAAAGTAAGATACGAGTCAAGACCTCTAGGTCACATTCCTAGATGTCTTTATCTTTTGGGGGGGGTAAAAAACCTTCCTCACTAGCATGGGAGGGACAAATGCAGATGGAGTAGAATAGGTTCATTCATATGGTTCATAATGAGCTGTCTTCTTGGGGGCTACATGAAATATCCTATGTAAGGGGTTGGCTTCCATAGGTTCGAGCTAAGTCGGGCCTGGACACAAGATTGAGAATGTCTTGGGTCCTGGTAGATGTCATATGAACTGTGGAAGAAACTGGAAGACGAGGAGGACAGTGAGAGCAAAGGCCGAAGACCAGAGATTGGACACATCTTTCTTCTGGACAGAGGTATTGGATGCCCAACACTCTTATCTTTCAATCTTACTTGACACAGTGATATGGAAATGAGATGACAATGTTGGGGTTCTCAAGTTAGGACTATGAATCCCCATGTTGATTAGGAGCAAGGGCACTTGGGCCCTGTGAGCAGTTCTTGAGCTGATAATTGTGCAAACTGAGGATCTTCCTGGTTGGGCTGTTGGTTTCAGACATGGACTTTGTGACGGCACTTTGCTCCCAAGTGGTTTACGAGGGTCTGGTAGATGACACCTTCCGCATCAAGTGTGGTGAGTGCCATAATCTTCTGTACCTTGGCAAAGTGGAAGTAGCACCAGATTCTGGTGCATCCCACAGTGGGACAGAGTTTATGGAGGAGACTCGGATTCTGAGTGCACTGGTGACCCTGGAGACCTTTATTACAGCCTTGGGGAAGGTGGAAGAAGGCCTCTGTAGAACTCCTAATAACTGTCTCTTTTGCCCTCAAAGGGAGTGTCGACTTTGGCCCAGAAGTCACATCCTCTGACAAGAGCCTGAAGGTGCTACTCAATGCTGAGGATAAGGTGAGGATGTGGGCATAGCAGAGGATCTCCCCAGAGGCACTGCTACGCAGGAGGCTGAGTTCCTGGGACAGTTTCCCATCAGTTAAGAGCAGATCCAAACTGGGTGTGGTGTTGCACACCTGTATTCCCAGCACTTGGGAGATGGAATAGGAGTTCAAAGCCAGCTTGTGTTAGATTAAAGACCTTGTCTCAAAAGCAAAAACAGCCGGGCGTGGTGGCGTACGCCTTTAATCCCAGCACTTGGGAGGCTGACGTAGGATCATCATGAGTTTGAGGCCATCCTGAGACTACATAGTGAATTCCAGGTCACCCTGAGCTAAGAGTGAGACCTTACCTCGAAAGAAAAAAAGAAAAGAAAGAAAGAAAAGACAAGTATCTCAAAAGAGCAGATCCATAAAATAGTGTAGGTTCCTGACACGCACTTACTGATTCCAGCTTGGCTTTCTTGACACTCTGCTAGTGCAAAAGAGCACTCTTTCTGGACGTCATTCTTTCATGTGGCCGTCAGGGGCCAGTTATGATTCTGACATGGTGAATGGTTCCTGTCTTGTTGTCACAGGTGTTCAGTGAGATCCGTAATGAGCACTTCTCCAATGTCTTTGGCTTCTTGAGCCAGAAGGCCCGGAATTTGCAAGCCCAGTATGATGTAAGGTTTCAAGCCCTGTCTCTCTGCTGTTTCCTCAGCAGTTCCCTTTTGAATCTATGAGATGAGAATCTCATAGATTCAGCTCAGGGTTGGAAGCAACTGAGGGAGGCTGGTGGTATCTCAGGAGATACTGACATGTGTTCCCACAGCGCCGCAGAGGCATGGACATAAAGCAGATGAAGAACTTCGTGTCCCAGGAACTCAAGGGACTGAAACAGGAGCATCGCCTGCTGAGTCTCCGTAGGTGGCAGCCTGGGGTGATAGGAAATGACTGCCTGCTCCCCAGGGGTGCTGCTTAGGGCCATTGCCTTTCCCACAAGAGCAGAGCCTTTTTTTCAGGCAGATAGTTATTTCATTTGCTCTTAAAAGGGAAAAACTGGGGCTGGAGGGATGGCTTAGCGATTGAAGCCTTTGCCTGCAAAGCCAAAGGACCCAGGTTCAATTCTCCAGGACCCATGTTAGCCAGATGCACAAGGGGGCACAAGCGTCTGGAGTTTGTTTGCAGTGGCTGGAGGCCCTGGCACACCCATTCTCTCTCTCTCCCTCTTTCTCTGTTAAATAAATAAATAAATAAATTAAATAAATGGGAAAAGTGATTATGGATTTTTGCCTTAAATAGGTTTTTATTTGGGGCCATAGAGATTCCTTCCAGAATCAGGAACGTCAACTTCCTCTTTGTCTTGTTTGCAGATATTGGGGCCTGTGAATCCATCATGAAGAAGAAAACTAAGCAGGATTTCCAGGAGCTCATCAAAACTGAGCATGGTAACCAGAGCAACCACACCAAGCTGCTCATGCTCCTGCATCCCTGGTGCCCAGCCCCCCGAAAAGATGCTCTGTGCATCTTTGCAGCTGACACTGGCTATGTGAAATGCTGCGGGGTTTTCAACCCTTCTGAGGACACAGAAAGAGATGGGGAAGCAGATGCCTCTTAGCATAGATGGTAGCAGCTGAGCTGACCCCTCAGTAACAGGCTGTCCTCTGATCACTCACAGCGCTACTTGAGGGGTTCAACATCCGAGAGAGCACCAGCTACATTGAAGAGCACATAGACCGGCAGGTGAGCGGGCGCGGCTGGAAGGCTGTGAATGGTGTGTGGAGATGGGGTTGCCTAAATGGAAGGAAGAGAAGGCGATGTTTCCTGAATAATCAGCTCTTTACCCTTTCATTCTGTGCAGGTTTCACCTATAGAAAGCCTTCGCCTAATGTGCCTGTTGTCCATCACTGAGAACGGTGAGCCCAAAGATCAAAATGCACAATGCCAGATTGAGAAATATGCCTCAGGGCCAAAATAATTTTTTTAATTTAATTTATTTATTTGTAAGCAGAGAAAGAGAGAGAGAAAAGAGACAGAGAGAGAATATGGGCATGCCAGAACGTCTAGCCTAGCCACTGCAAATGAACTCCAGATGCATGTGGCCCTTGTGCTTCTGGTTTTCGTGGGTCCTGGGGAATCAAACCTGGCTTTTGCAGGCGAGTGCCTTAACTGCTAAGCCATCTTTCCAGTCTGGCAAAAATAATTTTGAAAGACAATGACAAGTATTTTAACAAAGAGGCTATTTCCCAGTAATATTATGGATTCTCCAATAACCCCCACCCCCACCTTTTTTGAGGTAGGGTCTTGTTATAGCCCAGGCTGGAACTCATTATGTAGTCTCAGGCTGGCCTTGAACTTACAGTGGTCCTCCTACTTCTGCCTCCCAAGTGCTGGGATTAAAGGCATGTGCCACGACACCTGGCTTACTTACCCTTTTTTGGCTTTTCTGTCATCACTCCATTTGACTTGTCAGCAAGATTTCCTGATAAAATTATATTCTTGGCAGGGAAAGTGACTGTTTTCTAGACCCTTCCATTGCTTTTACTGTTGACTTTGACAATGGGCAAAAGTTCTTCAGGGTTGCTTTCTATAGCGAAGTATTCTGCTCATTCTGAATCCCCTTTGTTGTAGTTAGAAGCCCATTTCTTCTTACCTCTGTGGAAACAAAACCTATAACCACACTTTTGGAACTCATCTTCACTCTTTCTGTTTCTCAGTAGCTGCAAAACAGTTCCAAGGCTAACTACCATTTAGCTGGAGTCCACAGGAAGTCCCATCTCTTCCCTCTTGTCGTGTTTCCCCAAGTTCTCCCCCACTATTTGTAGCATTGCCCAGTGTCCCTTTCTTAGTAGTCTGTGGTTCAGAGCTTTTCCTTGGAACAATGAGATCCGACCCTACCCTTCAGTAAGCAAGCTTAAATATAAAAGTCAGTTTACAGTTTTAATCCCAGCACTTGGAAGGCTGAGGTCGGAGAATCACTGTGAATTCAAGGTCAGCCTGAGGAACATAATGAATTCGAGATCAGCCAGACACTACCTCAAAAAACCAAAAAATAAAAATAAAAATAGTCAGTTTAGAATCATCTGTCTTATACACTGTTAATCCTTAAGGAATCCTTTTTGTTTTTCTTTTCCTTTTTTAAAAATTTTTATTAGCATTTTCCATGATTATAAAAAATATCCCATGGTAATTCCCTCCCCCCCCCCCCCACACACACTTTCTCCTTTGAAATTCCATTCTCCATGTTTTGCTTTTTCAAGGTAGGGTCTCACTGTACTCCAGGCTGACCTGGAACTCACTATGGAGTTTCAGGGTAGCCTCCAACTCACAGGTATTCTCCTACCTCTGCCTGTTGAGTGCTGGGATTAAAGGCGTGCATCACCACACTCAGCAAGGAAACCATTTTGATTAAGGTGTTTGGTTGATTTAATTGGACAGTCCAGGGGACGTCAGTTGGCCCCTTTCTTATGCACCTGCCTTATTTTTCTTACCCTCAGGTTTGATCCCCAAGGATTACCGATCCCTGAAAACACAGTATCTGCAGGTAAAGCTAAGAGAGTAGGATGTCTGAGAGGACTAGGTAGAGGGTGGTCGTTCAGCATTTTTGAAAGAGGCACAAGAAAAAAATGTCCACTTTCTGCCAGGAGTGATGGTGTACACCTTTAATCCTAGCCCTCAGGAGGTAGAGGTAGGAGGATTGCCTTGAGTTCAAAGCCACCCTGAGACTACATAGTGCATGCCAGGTCAGCATGGACTAAAATGAAATCTTGCCTCGAAAAACAAAACAAACAAAACAAAACAAAAAATGTCTCCTTTACTGGAAAGCGAGAGAGAGAGAGAAAGAGAGAGAGAAAGAAATGGGTGCACCATGGTCTCCAGCCACTGCAAATGAACTCCAGATGCACGGTGTGTATCTGGCTTATGTGGGTTCTGGGGAATCAAACAGGGGTCCTTTGGCTTTGCAGGCAAACACCTTGACAGCTAAGCCATCTTCTCCACCCCTTAAAAATATTTATTTATTTCGTATTTTCAAGGTAGGGTCTTGCTCTAGCCCAGGCTGACCTGGAATTTACTTTGTAGTCTCAGGGTGGCCTCGAACTCACAGCAATCCTCCTACCTCTGCCTCTGAGTGCTGGGAATCAAAGGGGTGCACCACCACGCCTGGCTTATTTTTGGTGTGTATGTTTGTGTGTAGGTTAATATGTGTGTGTGTAGCCATGCACATCTTCTAGTGTTGGTTGTCGCCTTCCACTTGTTGGAGTATCTTTTTGTTTTATTTGTGTTTCTGTTTTTTTCTTGCTTTAAATTTTTTTTAATTTTTTAAAAAAATTTTAAGTTTTTAAATTTTTATTTATTTCAGAAAGATAGAGACAAATGGAGAGAATGGGTATGCCAGGGCTTCTAGTCTCTGGCCACTGCAAACGAACTCTAGACACATGTGCCATTTTATGTATCTGGCTTACATGGGTGTTGGGAAACCGAACCTAGGGCCTTTGGCATTGCAGGCAAGTGCCTTAACCACTACGCAGTCTCTCCAGCCCAATTCTGGTTTTTTTTTTTTTTTTTTTTTTTTTCAGGCTGACCTGGAACCCCTCTGTAGCTCCAGGCTGGCCTTGAACTCACAGCAGTCCTCCTACCTCTGTCTCCCAAGTGCTGGGATTAGAGGCATGCACCACCATGCCCTCCTTCCTTTATGTATATATAAATTTTGTGAGAGAGTGAGTATGGGCATGCCATGGCCTCTTGCTACTGCAGGCAAACTCCAAATGCATAAAACAATTTTGTGGATCTGGCTTCACATGGGTGCTGGGGAATTGAACCTGGGTCAGCAAGTTTTATAAGCAACTGCCTTTAACTGCTGAGCAATCTCTCTAGTTCTTCTACCCTTCTACCTTGTTTGGGAGGTAGGATCTCTCATTCCTGTTGTTCACTGATGCACTTGCCTTGCTAGCTGGTCAGAGTTTCGGAGGAATTCTCCTGTCTCCACCTCCATCTCATTGTCACATGCTGGTGTTACAGAAGCCCACCATGGTTTCTAGCTTTTACATGAGTGCTGGGGATCTGAACTCAGATATTCCAGCTTGATCTGCAAGCTCTTGATCTAGTAGCCTGCCTCCATTTTTTATTTTATTTAAAAAAATTTTTAATTTATTTTTATTTAATTATTAGAGACAGACAGAGGGAGAGAGTGAGTGAGAATGGGTGTGCCAGAGCCTCTAGCCACTGCAAATGAACTCCTGACACATGCGCCACCATGTGCATCTAGTTTACATGGGACCTGGAGAATCAAAGCTGGGCCCCAAGGCTTTGCAGGCATCTTACCCACGAAGCCATGTCTCCAGCCCATGCCTATACTTTTTAAACGAATTTTTAAAATGTTTTTTTCCCCCATTTATTTATGAGAGAGAGGTAGAGAGAGAAAAAAAAAATGGGTGCACCAAGGCCTCTTGCCACTGCAAACAAACTTCAGACTCATGCACCACCATGTGCATGTGGCTTATGTGTGTTCTGGGGAATTGAGCATGGGTCCTTAGGCTTCATAGGCAAATGCCTTAACTGCTAAGCTATCTCTGGCATCTTCATATATGCACATATACAAATATGTGTCATATTTTATTCTCATTCCTCTCCCCCACTGCTCTTCCTGTATCCCTCTCCCATTCCAACTGCTTAAACTTTCTTCCTCCAGTTAGTCCTAATTTCTGCTTGTTACATGTATTCCATTACTGTTTCACTCTTAAGATCATTTCCTCCCTTCTTATGATTTTTTTTCAGTAGTTTTTTTTAAAAATTTTTATTTATTTAGTTGAGAAAAAGAGGGAGAGAATGGGCATGCCAGGGCCTCCAGCCACTGCAAACCAGCTCCAGACGCATGCACCGCCTTGTGCATCTGGCTAATGTGGGTCCTGGGGAATCAAGCCTGGGTCCTTTGGCTTTGCAGGCAAATGCCTTAACCGCTAAGCCACCCCTCCAGCCCTTCAGTAGTTTCTTGTTGGTTTGTATTTCTCCTTCATGTTATTTCTTATTTTTACTTTTATTTTTATTTATTTATTTGAGAGGGACGGGGGGGGGCAGGGAAGAATAAGTGCACCAGGGCCTCCAGCCAGTGAAAACGACCTCCAGATGCATGCGCCACCTTGTGCATCTGGCTTATGTGGGTCCTGGGGAGTCGAGCCTTGAACCTGGGTCCTTAGGTTCCACAGGCAAGTGCTTAACTGCTAAGCCATCTCTCCAGCCCCTTGATGTTATTTCTGAAGAGGTAATCCTACAAAATGTGAGCTCCTTTGGGGGAGAGATGGCAGAGTGCAGCTGTGGACTCCTTTGCCCTGCTCTCCACGTCACCTAGCCATGCTTGTTGTTTGAGGAACACTCAGTAAATAGCTGACTTGCAATTCCTTCAGAGTTACGGCCCTGAGCATCTGTTAACCTTCTCCAATCTGCGGCGAGCTGGACTACTAACAGAGCAGGCCCCGGGGGACACCCTCACGGCAATGGAGAGTAAAGTGAGCAAGCTGGTGACTGACAAGGCTGCGGGTAAGCAGGGAACACCATCTCCTTTCCCGGGACTTGTTTCTTTTCTTGCAATTGGCAGATCCCATGGGATGGAAGGTTTGTTAGCTGTGATTCCTTAACCACCATTACTATCATAACTATAGCTGCTTTTTTTTTTTTTTGAGGTAGGGTCTTACTAGAGTAAGCCCAAGCCGACCCAGAATTTACTATGTAGTCTCAGGGTAGCCTCAAACACACTGCGATCCTCCTACCTCTGCCTCCCAAGTACTGGGATTAAAGGCGTGCGCCACCACTCCCGGCAGTTATTTCTAGTAAGAGTAAGTTTTCATGTATTGAACACTTTGTATGTACTAACCTCTTACATATGATTTTTTTTATTTAGTCTTCAAAGAGAAAAGTGTTTTTCCTTCATGTTACAAAGAGGAAACTGAGGTATAGAGCAGTTGACTTGTCCCGAGTCACTCAGTAAGTCAGGTTGGCTTTACTGTAAGGCTAACACCTAACCTGTAAACTAGGGTTATGCTGTACAATATAGCAGGCAGCTGATACGCTGTCAGAAAAAAAAAAAACAGTGAATGGGGAGAGGTATGCTGAGGTATGTCTTGATCAGTTCCAGTGAGCTCTAGTGAAAAGCTTGGGAAGGGGCCTTTGGGTGTATTGATCCTGTCTTAAATAGTGTCATCCATGACTGTGTTGTGAATCCATAGACCTTAGATGGAACCTAGCACAGATTTCTTCCACAGGAAAAATCACTGATGCCTTCAGTTCTCTGGCCAAGAGGAGCAATTTTCGTGCCATCAGCAAAAAGCTGAATTTGGTATGTGGAACAGGGCTGGACAGGGGAGAGCATGGGTTTGTTTCTTTGCACTTTGAATCCATATATGCTTTTAATATCATTGCACTTTTATGGAGATCCTTTCTTTGGTAGACTTATAGCATGAGCTTAGTTTAATAATGAGATAAGACATAAAGATTCACTACTCAGTAAACACGTAAGGAGCACCTGCTTTGCTAGAGAACAGCTAGAAGTGTTGGTTCCCTGGCCCCCTGAAAGGGGCTAGAGGGACTAGTAGAAAAGAAGAACCTTTCCCTCCAGCCCCTTCACAAGGAGAGGGGACGCCTTGAGAGACCTGGCAGGTTACAGAATACCAATAGTCACCTTGGTTATGGACTCCTTTCTGTTAGGACCTTCACCTCTTCCCTCTTTAGTTGTGTTACTTTTACCTGATCCTTTAAAGGTGAGAGAGCTGAGCTGCTGCATGCATGATTTCATTCCTTTGTTTTCCAGATCCCACGGGTAGATGGCGAGTATGACCTGAAAGTACCCCGAGACATGGCTTATGTCTTCAGTGGTGCCTACGTGCCTCTAAGCTGCCGAATCATTGAACAGGTCGGAAAAGTCACTCCTGCTCCCATTCCTGGTTCCCCTTTCTGCTTTCTCTTGGTTCCTGACCCATTCCAACTTACACTTCTTATGTAACTAGCAAAAACAATACTCAGGCTGGTGAGATGGCTCAGTGGTTAAGGCACTTGCCTACAAAGCCTAACAACCTGAGTTCGATTTCATCGTGCCCACATAAAGCCAGATACACAAAGTAGCACATGCATTTAGAGTCCATTTGCAGTGGCTGGAGGCCCTGGCATGCCCATTCTCTCTGTCTTTCTTCTACCTTTTACTGCTTAGAAATAGATAAATAATTTTGTTGTTTGTTTTTCAAGGTAGTGTCTTGCTGTAGTCCAGGCTGACTTGAAATTCACTATGTAGTCTCAGGGTGGCCTTGAACTCAACAGTGATTCTCCTACATCTGTTTCCCAAGTGCTAGGATTAAAGGTGTGTGCCACCATGCCTGGCTCTTTTTTAACTTTATTTATTTGCAAGCAAAGAGAGACAGAGAAAATGGGCACACCAGGGCCTATAGCCACTTCAAATGAACCCCAGGTACATGGGGCACTTTGTGCATCTGGCTTTACATGGGTACTGAGTAATTGAAACTAGGTCCTTAGACTTTGCCAGGCAAGCACCTTAACTGCTAAACCATCTCTAATATAAAAAAAAAATTAAATTTTCATTTATTTATTTTGACATAGTGTCTCACTCTAGCACAAGGTGTCACATGCATCTTAAGTTTGTTTGCAATGGCTAGAGGCCGTGGTTTGCCCATTCTGTCTATCTGCTTCTCTCTCAAATAAAAAAAGTTTTTAAAAATTTTTTTGGTTTTTCAAGGTAGGGTCTCATTCTAGCCCAGGCTGACCTAGAATTCACCATGTAGCCTTGGGGTGACCTTGAACTCATGGCAATCCTCCTACCTCTGCCTCCCAAGTGCTAGGATTAAAGGCATGTGCCACCATATCTAGCAATTTTTTTTTATTTTTCTTTCTTGAAGTAGGATCTCACTCTAGCTCAGGCTGACCTGCAGTTTACTAGATAGTCTCAGGGTGGCCTCAAACTCATGGTGATCATCCTACTTCTGCTTCCCGAGTGCTACAATTTTTATTTTTTTAAAGTAAGCTGGAAGGCCTGACATGGTGGTGCATGCCTTTAATCCCAGCACATGCAAGGCAGAGGTAGGAGGATCGCCATGAGTTCAAGGCCACCCCGAGGCTACATAGTAAATTCCAGGGCAGCCTGGGCTAGAGTGAGACCCTGCCTCAAAAAAACAAAAATAAAATAATAATAATAATAAAGTAAGCTGGAGAGATGGCTTAGTAGTTAAGGCACTTGGTTGCAAAGCCTAAGGACCCAGGTTTGATTACCTAGTACCCACCACATAAGGCAGATGCACAGGGTGGCACATGTGTCTGGAGTTTGTTTGCAGTAGCTAGAGGCCCTGACATGCCCATTCTCTCTCTTTGTATCTACCTATTTTTCTCCCTCAAATAAATTAATTAAATTTTTTTTTCAAGGTAATATCTTGCTCTAGTCCAGGCTGACCTAGAATTCACTCTGTAGTCTCAGGGTGGTCTCGAATTCATGAAAATCCTCCTACCGTTGCCTTTCGAGTACTGGAATTAAAGGCATGTGCCACTATGGCCTGGCTAAATTAAATGTTTTAAAAAGATTAAAAACAAAACAAAACATGATCCTGGCTTCTGTACCCTTCCTTTCTTAAGTCTCATACCATTAGCAGACTTTGAACCAGTGCTTACATTTTCCCAGGTGCTGGAGCGGCGAAGTTGGCAGGGCCTTGATGAGGTGGTAAGGCTGCTAAACTGCATTGAGTTCGCATTCACAGGTACGTGGCATTGCCAGAAGGGCAGGGTGCCAATGAGAGGTAGCTGGAGGCATCAGCCTGGACTAGTAGCATGTCAGTGGAGAATGGACTCTGTTTTGATCTTCACAGACGTAACCAAGGAAGACAAGGCTTCCAGCGAGTCCCTACGCCTCATTTTGGTGGTGTTCTTGGGGGGTTGCACATTCTCAGAGATCTCAGCCCTGAGGTTCCTGGGCAGAGAGAAAGGTAAGAGAACAGAAGGGCAAGAACAGGCTGATATGGGCATTAGGGGTCAGTGTGCCCTGCACCAGAAGGCTTTCCTCCTTGCATGGTACAGCTTCCTTAGCCTTACTATGAGCTGGTGTAGATGCACACAGGAAGCCCAGTGCATCCAGGCTGGGTGTGTTGTGGTGCTCAAGAGTCGGAAGACAGTTACTGTTGGGTTTTGTTTCTTTTTTTTTTTAAAAAAAACTTTATTTATTTGTGTGAGAGAGAGGAGATAAAGAAGCAGCGAGAGGGGGGGGAGGGAGGGAGGGAGGGAGGGAGGGAGGGAGGGGATGGGCAGATCAGAGCCTCCAGCCACTGCAAACGAACTCCAGACACATGTGCCACCTTGTGCATCTGGCTAACATGGGTCCTGGAGAATTGATCCTAGGTTCTTTGTCTTTGCAGGCAAGCCTTGACTGCTAAGCCATCTTCCCAGTCCCCTCCCTTTATTTTATTTTATTTTTATTTTTTTCTCAATTCTTATTAACATTTTCCATGATTATAAAAAATATCCTATGGTAATACCCTCCCCTCCCCCACTTTCCCCTTTGAAATTCCATTCTCCATCATATCCCCTCTCCATCTCAATCATTCTACTTACATATATACAATACCAACCTATTAAGTACCCTGCTCCCTTCCTTTCTCTTCCCTTTATATCTCCTTTTTAACTTACTGGCCTCTGCTACTGAGTTTTTTCCTTCTCACACAGAAGCCCAATCATCTGTAGCTAGGATCCACATATGAGGGAGAACATGTGGTGCTTGGCTTTCTGGGCCTGGGTTACCTCACTTAGTATAATCCTTTCCAGATCATCCATTTTTCTGCAAATTCCATAACTTCATTTTTCTTATTTTTATGCTCTTTTTTTCTCAATTTTTATTAACATTTTCCATTATTAAAAAAGTATCCCATAGTAATACCCTCCCCTCCCCTTTCCCCTTTGAAATTCCATTCTCCATCATATCCCCTCCCCATCTCAATCAGTCTGTCTTTTATTTTGATGTCATGGTCTTTTCCTCCTCTTATGATGGTCTTGTGTAGGTAGTGTCAGGCACTATGAGGTCATGGATATCCAGGCCATTTTGTGTCTGGGGAAGCACGTTGTAAGGAGTCCTACCCTTCATTTGGCTCTTACATTCTTTCCGCCACCTCTTCTGCATTAGACCCTGAGCCTTGGAAGGTGTGATCGAGATGTTACTCAGTACTCCAGTCACTTCATAACTTCATTTTTCTTTACTGCTGAGTAGAACTCCATTGTATAAATGTGCCACATCTTCATTATCCACTCATCAGTTGAGGGATATCTAGGCTGGTTCCATTTCCCAGCTATTATAAATTGAGCAGCAATAAACATGGTTGAGCAGGTACTTCTAAGGAAATGAGATGAAGCCTTAGGATATATGCCTAGGAGTGCTATAGCTGGGTCAGATCAATTTTTAGCTGTTTTAGGAACCTCTACACTGATTTCCACAATGGCTGGACCAGATTGCATTCCCACCAGCAGTGCAGAAGGGTTCCTGTTTTTCCACATCCTCGCCAACATTTATGATCATTTGTTTTCATGATGGTAGCCAATCTGACAGGAGTGAGATGGAATCTCAATGTAGTTTTAATCTGCATTTCCCTGATGACTAGTGACGTAGAACATTTTTTATATGCTTATATGCCATTCGTGTTTCTTCCTTTGAGAACTCTCTAGCTCCATAGCCCATGTTTTGATTGGCTTGTTTGATTTCTTATTAACTTTTTGAGTTCTTCATATGTCCTAGATATTAATCCTCTATCAGATATATAGCTGGTGAAGATTTTTTTCCCATTCTGTAGGTTGCCTCTTTGCTTTATTCACAGTGTCCTTTGCAGTGCAAAACTTGTTCCCGTTTTTTAATTTAAATTTAAATTTTTTTATTTTTATTTTTGGAGGGGGCCAGATAGATCTTGATAGCTAGCCCATGCTGGCCTTCAACTTGTGTCTCATTCTCCTGACTCAGCCTCCCGGGTACTGTGGTGGCAGCCATGTGCCACCATGCGAGCCATTACTGATGTTTTTGTTTCTGTAAACTGGTGCTCTGATCTACAGACACTGTGGATCTAAAGAAAGTTGATATGGTTTCTGTCAAAGAACTGAGATCTGCTTTTAGTCACTTCTGCTGCTCATCTTGACTCTTCAGGGTACAGATTCATTTTTCTGACAACGGCTATCACAAACAGTGCTCGTCTTATGGAGGCCATGAGTGAAGTGAAAGCCTGAACTTTTCCTGGCCAGCGTTGAAGTCTTTATTGGACATGTTCCTCACCATGATGCAAGTGTTTGACACTCAGCTCGCTGAAAAAGTACCCCCTAACTGCCTTCTCAGAGCTGGGGACCATGAAAACGAATTTGGGGCTTAGAGAACATGTCTGAGGAGAGAATTCAGATCCTGTCCCTGGGCAATTACTCTATGATGTATAATTCATGCTGCTGAGATATGAGGGGGAGGAGATATCCTTTGCTAAATCTGATTTGCATATCATTGTAAATAAAAATCTGTGTTCTCAAATGGAAGATCCTGTTGTTTTGGAAACAAACACCTTTAGCTGAGCATCTCCCTAGCCCCTTTCTTGTAGTTTTGGACACATTCCCGTCTTTACTAGTAAGAGCCCAGGAGGGCTGTTCTGGAGGCTTCATATATTTCATAGCATAGATTCTGGTAACTTTGGGTCTACTCCAGTTCTTCTTTGTAAGAAACACTAGCCATCTCTGTGTGAGAGTTTACTCAGCTGTAAAATGAAGATGTATTCAGCTGGATGTGGTGGCTCACACTTATAAATCCCAGCTCTTGGGAGGCTGAGTAGAAAGATCACTGAGAATTTGAGGCCACCCTGGGGCTACAGAGTGAGTTCCAAATCAGCCTAGGCTAGAAAGAGACCCTGCCCCCCCCCCAAAAAAAAAAAAACAGAAAAAGAGGATGGATTCAGTGGTTATTACACTTTTGAGAAAATATTTGTTGTTATAATTGCTTTAAAGAAGCACTTGTTTATTAGTGACAGGGTCTCATTGTATAACCCAGGTTGGCCTTGAAACTCACTATGGAGACCAAGATGGCCTAGAACTTGCGGCAATCCTCCTGTCTTTGCCTCCCCAAGTGCTTGGATTACAGGTGCTACAATCCCTGGTCGATGAAGTTTTTTTTCTGAAAGTAAGGAAAATGTGGTTCTAGAGGTCAAGTGAGGTATCCTTATCCTTAGAGGAAAAGCAAATAATAAGAATTTACAGAAGACACAGTTGGGGGCTGGAGAGATGGCTTAATGGTTAAGGCTTTTGCCTACAAAGCCAAAGGCCCCAGGTTCTGTTCTCCAGGACCCACGTAAGCAGATGCACAAGGTGGCACATGTATCTGGAGTTGGTTTGCAGCTGATGGAGGCCTTGGCATGTCAATTTTTGCTCTCCTCCACCCCCTTATCTCTCTCAAGTAAGTAAATAAAATTAAAATTTTAAAAAAGGGCCGGGCGTGGTGGCTCACGCCTTTAATCCCAGCACTGGGGAGGCAGAGGTGGGAGGATTGCCTTGAGTTAGAGGTCACCCTGAGACTCCATAGTGAATTCCAGGTCAGCCTGGGCTACAGTGAGACCCTAACTCGAAAAACCAAAAAAAAATTTTTTTTTTAAAAAAAGGTAACAGTTGGCCAGTCAGTATATGAAAAATAGGTAATTTCAATTATAATCTAGCATGAATTAGCCAGGTATAATCAAGCATGAAAATGTCATTCGTTGTCTATGAACTGAGCAGAAGTTTAAAAGTTTAGTAATACTCAGCACTGCTTTGAGGGTAGTCTAGACGTGTTGGAAAGAGGGTTCTGTTAAACCTCTGGAAAATAAATCATAAGAAAATGTAGAATGCAAAGATTTTGTGTTATGAAAATATTTTTTTCCTCATTACATTTAAGCATTAGTAGCAAAATGCTTGATTTATGAGCTATGCACATGCCTGCATATTAGGTGAATTACTGGAAAAATGTGATACAGGTGCACTAAGAGATACAATGTTCACTGAGAAAAGGATACAACGTTGACATAATTTTCATGTTTTAAAGTTTTCACATGATTTATATAAATTTCTGTAGTTTCTAAGAAAGCCACATCCACATTATCTCCGTGTGTTCACCGTTCAATTTGGGAAAGTCACTCCCTTTTTTTGGGAGGGGTACAGGATTACATCCTTCCTCAGTCCCTGAGTGCTGGAAAAATCACTCAAACCTTTTTGAGTGTTTTCTCTTCCGTACAGTGGCGATAATAACTTACGTAATAGGTTTGTCCTAATGACAAGTCTAAAAAGGTACTTATGTAGAATAGTTTCCTGTATCTGGGGAAAATTCCTACCCAAAGATCAGTTCTCAGGATCGGTTTCTGTAAAAGAGAAAATCTAGGCGCTAAACTTTCTGCTAATCCCTGCCCCACTGCCCGGAGCCAGCCGCCCAGTTGGAGAATAGGAAGGAGGCTGCCGGAGACGTGGCGATCCGAGCAGCTTCCCAAACCTCCCGAGAATTGGCGCTCGCTTTGAATCCAAACGGCACGGGCGGGTGCGGCTGGGGTGACGTCACTGGCTCCGGAGGGAACCTCGGAGCTCCGGCCAGCGCTGAAAGAGGTCTTTCCTGCGAGAGGAGGAGCGCAAGCGCAGGCGCAGGCGCAGGCACAGACGTGAGGCCCGCCGCCCGCTTCCCACGCCCGGCGCGCACGCTCCGCCCTCGCCGCGGCCCAGGGGCGCGGGGGCCGCCTCGCTGGAGGGGCGGGGCGGAGGCCGGGCTTCGTGCGGAGCGGCGGGCCGCGGCACCAATTGCGGGGCGGCCCCGCCTCCGGGCTCGTTTTGAACTTCGCGGGGCCCAACGGCTCGCGGAGCGGCGACTCGGAACCCGACGGGCGGCGTCTGCAGGTGTTTGCTGCGGCTGGTCCCGCGCGAGGGAGGTCGGGGGTCTTGACTCTCGACTGCTCGGAGTGTCCGCCATGAGAAGAAGGTGCGGGTCGGCTCACGGGGGAGCGGGAGGGGAGGGAGCGACGTCACGCCCGAGGGGGGCCGGGGGCCTTGGGGCGCACCGCAGGCTGAGGCTGCGGCCGCGGCACGTCCCCGCCCTGGGGAGCGGCGGGGCCCGCGGGCGGAGAGAGCGGCCACGGAGGGCGGCCGGCGCCCAGGTGCGGCCGGGCCCCGAGCGCTGAACCTGTGCTGGAGGTGGCGGCGCCTTGGCCTCTCTCCGAGTGAAGCCGTGCGTGCTGGAGCACACCTGTAAGGTGAGCGCCCGGGAGGCCGACGCAGGACGGGGGCCGCGAGTTTGAGGCCCGCCTGAGCTGCCAAGCGACACTTGTCCCCACACCCCAAAGAAATCAACTCGTGAAACCTCAAGTGTACTTCTGTTGCTTCCCTGAGCGTCTCGCCCGTAGTGTTAACGTTTTCCTTGAATTAGAAAGCTGGCTTGGTTTCCTTGCTAGCTAAGAAACTCCCAATTATGGAATTCTTTTCCGGTCGTCTTAACAGTTTCCCAGACGCTGCTGGGGAGTGTCCAGCTTAAAGCTGGACGAGACGTGTCCGTTTGAACAAGTGGCTGAATGCCAATTTTCTCATTAGAAAAATAATAGTGTGCAGGATTTTTGTGTTAAGGCTATAAGTTGGCTTTCTGAAAGTAGTGGGTGAAGGTTCTATATTAAGTAACTAGTAGTTGTTGATCCGTTGATTTTTCCCAAGGTTTTTTAAGATTCTTGGTTCTGACTGGATCTGACCACCCCCAACCCAAACGTGCCCTTAGGAGAGTGGCAGTGAAACCCAACTCAGTATAAGGCTAGGGGTCCTAGATATTTTCATCTGATGAAGGACATTATATAGCTTTTATGGATTTAAACTAGTGATGCATTCTGAACACGCATAAAATTCTAAATGGTATTGAAAAGAAACTCCTACTCAAAAATATGTTTGTGGGGAGGGAGTCTGGAGAGAATGGCTTAGTGGTTAAGGCTTTACCTGAGAAGCCTAAGGACCTAGGTTCAGTGGCTAGAGGCCCTGGTGTACCCACTTAAGTTCTCATTCTCTCTCTCCTTACAAATAAATAGCTTTTTAAATTTAAAAAACCATGTATACACACATGCATATTAATATTTTTTTTTGGTAGTCAGCCTAGTGGCATGTACCTATAATCCCTGAGGAGGATTACACTACCTAGCCTGACCCTGTCTCAGGTGTGGTGGCCTATGCCTGTAATACTTAGGAGTTTGAGGCAAGCCAATCTGTACTGCATAGAGACCTGATCATAAAAAATTAAAGGAAGGGGAAGTGGTACATACATGTAATCCCAGTATTTGAGAGGTGGAAGCTGGAGAATTAGGAGCCTTGGCTACATGAAACCCTTTCTCAATAAAGGCAGGGGGATGGAGGGAGGCGTTAGAGAGGTGGCTTAGTGGTTAGATGCACTTTCGAACAAAGCCTGAAGTCACAGGTTCTATTCCCCAGTACCCTCGTAAAGCCAGATGCACAGAGTGGTGGATGCATCTAGAGTTTGTTTGCAGTGGCAGGAGGCCCTGGTGTGCCCATTCTCCCTCTCCTCTCCTTTTTCTCTCAAATAAATATATTGTTTAAAAATAAGTGGATTGGGGCTGGAGACATAGATGGCTCAGTGGTTTAGGGCACTTGCCTACAAAGCCTAACAACCTGGGTTTGATTCCCCAGTACCCGTGTAAAAACCAGATACACAGGGTGACACGTGGGTCTGGAGTTCAACCCATTCTCCCTCCCTCCCTCCCTCTCCCTTTCCCCCTCCCTCCCTCTCCCTTTCCCCCTCCCTCCCTCCCTCCCTCCCTCCCTCTCTCTCTCTCTCTCTCTGCTTGCAAATAAATAAATAAAAACATTAAAAATATTATTGGGCATTGGAGAGAGAGCTTAACAATTAAGGCACTGACTGGCTTAAAGCCAAAGGACCCAGGTTCTATTCTCCAGGACCCATGTAAGCCAGATGCACAAGATGGTCCATGTATCTGGAGTTTGTTTGCACCAGCTGAAGGCCCTGGCATGCCCATTCTCTCACTCTTTTTCTCTCTCTTATAAATAAAATAAAGATAATTAAAAAAAATATTGGGCTAGAGAAATGACTTAGCAGTTAAGACACTTGCCTGTGAAGCCTAAGGACCCAGGTTTGCTATTTACTTATTTTGGTTGTGGAGGTAGGGTCTTGTAGTTCAGGCTGACCTTGAATTCACTAATCCTCAGAGTGCCCTTGAACTCATAGCAACCCTCCTACCTCTGCCTCCCAAGTGCTGGGATTGAAGACGTGTGCCAGCACGCCTGGCAATTTTTAAATGTGATTTGACTAAATTATTAAGTATTTTAAAGTTTTTCTATTTTTCCAACTTTTAAAAATTTGGGGGAGGGGGATTTTATTTATTTGAGATAGATTTGAAGCAGATATAGATAGATACAGAGAGAGGGAGAGGTGGAGAGAATGGGTGCTCCAGGGCCTCCAGCCACTGCAAATGAACTCCAAATGCATTTGCCACCTTGTGTATCTGCCTTATGTGAGTTCTGGGGAATTGAACCTGGGTTCTTTGGCTCTGCAGGCAAGCACCTGAACTGCTAAACCAACTCTCCAGCCCCCATTTTTTTTTAAAAAAAGAGAGAATTGACATGCCAGGGCTTTAGCCACTGCAGTTGAACCCCAGATGCTTGCACCACCTAGTGTGCATGTGTGACCTTGCACTTGTGTCACCTTGTGCGCCTGGCTTACGTGGGATCTGGAGATTGAACATGGGTCCTTAGGCCTCTCAGGCAAGCTCCTTAACTCTAAGCCATCTCCCCAGCCCTGTCCCAAATTTTAAAAAATCAGATATGTGCCGGGTGTTTATAATAATCACTCCAAAGTCCTGCCTACCTACCATGTATATGGCTGATAAGTATGTGAAATATACAACTCTTTGTTGTTGCTGTTGTTGTTTTTAAAGAATATTTTGAGGTGTATGATCATCACTGCAGTTAATTTTAGACTATTTTCAACATCCTGTAAGGTCTCACTAGCAGTCATTGCATGGCCCACACTCCACAGCCACAAGTTTACTTTCTGTCTATTCTGGATGCTTCACATAAATGGAACCATAGCTGATGTGGTCTTTTGTGACATCTGTGACTTAGCGTAATGTTTATAAGGTTTATTGTGAAATAATATCCTCTTGTTTACATTGTATTTTACCTGTTAATTATACAATAGCCATTCGTATACATTAGCCTTTTGGTTATTATAGATAATACCACTAATAAACATTCTTGAGCATAGTCACTCATACCAATAACCCCAGCATTGGGAAGCTAAGGCAGAATGATCACTGAGAGTTCAAGGCTAGGCTAGGCTACATAGCCAGACCCTGTCTCAAAAACTGCTTGGGAAGATAGTTACTGGGTTATTGGTGGTAGCTTGCAAAGCCTGCTGGCCCACCTTTAGTTCTTTAGCCACCCATGTAAGTCAAATAGCCCCCCCCCCAAAAAAAAAGTAGTTGGAGAGGTGGCCCAGCAGTTAAGGTGCTTGCTTGCAAAGCCTGACAGCCTGGGTTTGATTCCCCAGTACCCATGTAAAGCCAAATGCACAAAGTAGCACATGTGTCTGGAGTTCATTTGCAGTGGCCCTAAGCCCTGGTGTGCCATTCTCTCTCTCCTTGCAAATAAATTTTAAAAAATAAGTGATTCAAGCATCTGGTGTTCTTTTACAGCGGCAAGGGGCTCTGGCACATATACATAGGCATGCAAACAAATAAGTAATTTTTGTTTTGTTGAAAAAAGCATCCTGTGTAAGTTGGAGATCAGCCTGGACTACATGAGACTTTTCGTCAAAAAAAAAAATCGAGCTGGAGAAATGGCTTAGCAGTTAAGGTGTTTGCCTGCAAAGCCAAAGGACCCTGGTTTGATTCCCCAGGATCCACATTAGTCAGATGCACAAGGGGGCACACGCATCTAGAGTTCGTTTGCAGTGGCTGGAGGCCCTGACACTCCCATTCTCTCTCTCTCTCTGCCTCTTTCGCTCTCTCTCAAATAAATAAATTTATTTTATTTTATTTATTTATTTTTGGTTTTTCAAGGTAGGGTCTCACTCTAGCTCAGGCTGACCTGGAATTCACTCTGCATTCTCAGGGTGGTCTCGAACTCATGGTGATCCTCCTACCTCTGCCGCCCGAGTGCTGGGATTAAAGGCGTGTACCACCACGCCCTGCTAAATAAATAAATAAATATATATATATATATATATTTTTTTAAATAAATAAATATTTTATTGACAAATGCTATAATTATAGACAATAAACCATGATAATTTCCTCACCCCTTACTTCCCCTGTCACAACTGCACTCTCTGTCATATCCCTCCCCCTCTCAATCAGTCTCTCTTTTTTTTGATGTCATCATCTTTCCCTCCTATTATGAGGGTCTTGTGTAGGTAGTGCCAAAGGCGCTGTGAGGTCATGGATATGTAGGCTATTTTGTGTCTGGAAGAGTGCTAAATAAATATATTTTAAAAATTAAAAATAAAAAAAATTAGAGCTGGAGAGATTGCTCAGTGGTTAAGGTGCTGCCTGCAGAGCCTAAGGACCCAAGTTTGATTCCCCAGGACCCGTGTAAAGCCAGATGCACAAAGTGATGCATGCCTCTGGAGTTTGTTTGCAGTGGCTGGAGGCCCTGATGTAACTATTCTCTCTCTTTCTCCTATCTCTCTCTGTTTGCAAATAAATTTTTTTTTTTGAAAATTAGTATATGAGGCTTTGTATGCTCATCTTTTCCATTTTCTTGGATAAAGGCCTGCTGGTGGAATTGTTGGGTTCTAAGATAACTGAGGAACTGCTAGACTGTTTTCCAAAAATCCATCATTTTGTATTTCCCTGAAGCAGTATATGAAAGTCTTATTTTTCTCACCAATATTTGTTATTGGGCTTTTGTTTTTGAGGTAGGGTCTCAGTCTAGCCCAGACTGACCTTGAACTCATAGCACTTTCCCTACCTCCTCTGCTACCATGCCTGCCGTTACTGGATTTCTTTTTTTTTTTTTTTGAAGGGGGGAGGTTTTTTGAGGTAGGGTCTAGCCCAGACTGACATGGAATTCACAATGTAGTCTCAGGGTAAGCCTGGAACTCACCTCCTGCCTCTGCCTTCTGAGTACTGGGATTAAAGGTGTCCACCACCACACCTGGCCAGACTTTTTAATTATAGCCACAGTTCTATGAACTGGTATTTCATTGTTTGATTTACATTTTCTCAATGCCTAATGTTGAACATCTTTTCATGTGTTTACTGGCCATTAGATCTCCTCTGGACAAATGTCTCCTCAAAAAGTTCATTTGTGGCTAGGGAGATGGCTCAGTAGGCAAGAGCACTTGCAGTGCAAATATGTGAGCCAGACAGAGAAGGTTTGGCTTATGAGTTCAGTTCCCCATATAAATAGCTAGGCATGTATGGCCACCCGTGCCTTAACCCCAACTCTGGGGAGCAGAGAGCAGAGTATCTTGAGGTTTACTGGTCAGTGAGAGACTTCATCTCAAGGAAGAGTGATGTATTCTCCGCTCTCAGCATGCATTCATTCAGGGTACACACATATATACCACACCAAACATTACACATGCAAAAAAGATCATCTTACTTTCTGTATATGTTACTGATTTGAGAGTATATAAACTAATGTTATCTGGAAGTTAGGATCACAAGGAATCTTTGGCAGAAATTCAGAGCCACTTTCTTTTTTGCTGGGGGGAGGCAAGATTTCAAGATAGGGTCTCCCTCTAGTCCAGGATGACCAGGAATTCACTGTGTAGTCTTAGTGTGGGGCCTCATCCTCCTACCTGTGCCTCCTGAGTGTTGGGCTTAGGCCACCATATCCACCCCACTTCTTTTTTTTTTTTTTTTTTTTTTTTTTTAATTTGGTTTTCGAGATAGGGTCTCGCTGTAGCCCAAGCTGATTTGGAATTCACTATGTTTTCTCAGGCTGGCCTCAAACTCATGGCGATCCTCCTACCTCTGACTGCAGAGTGCTGATATTTAAGGCGTAAGCCACCATACCTGGCTCACTTTTTCTTTTTCCTTTTCCTTTTTTTATTATTATTATTATTATTTTTGCATTTCAGTGTTGTTCATTGAGGTGTGAATGAGAGACTACCACCAGACATGCCAGTGCCACTTCCCATTCAAAGGCTGGAAGCTGGGAAGCCTCCAGGCTGAGTCACTGCATAAGCCTTCTGGAGGAAAGAAAGAACCAAAAGTGGCACCCTCATGCTCTGTGTTTGTCATCGGGTTTTTTCAACTGGTTTGCCGCCTGAAGGCTTCCTTCTATCCCACAAGCTCACACTCCAATTGATAGAAGGAACACTAGGTTGTATGGCAGTTTGTTTTAACATGCATCTGTGTGGACTAACTGATCTTAAAGCTGTTTTTCCTTATGCCTACTGAGAAAAGTTAATTTAACTTTTTGGTTTTTTGAGGTAGGGTCTTGCTCTAGCCCAGGCTGACCTGGAATCCATTATGTAGTCTCAGGATAACAATTCTACCTCTGTCTCCCTAGTGTTAGAATTAAAGATGTGTGCCTCCCTGCCTGGCATTTTTTTTAAAACTTTTTATTGGCATTTAGACACTATCATGATCAACAGTTTTTGTTTGTTTTAAAGTTCATGCTATATAGCCCTAGCTAGCTTTGAACTCACTGTCTTGTGTCAGCTTCTTGAAAACTAGAATTAATGTATATGTACTACCATGCCTAGCCCAACATTTATTTATTTATTTTTGGGTTTTCAAGGTAGGGTCTTGGTCAAGCCCAGGCTGACCTGGAATCCATTATGTAGTCTCAGGGTGGCCTTGAACTCACAGTGATCCTCCTGAGTGCTGGGAATAAAGACCACCATGCCTGGTCCAACATTTTGTTTTATTATATTTTTATTTATTAGGGAGAAAGAATGGGCATGCCAGGGCCTCTAGCCACTGCAAATGAGCTCCAGATGTATGCGCCAAGGGTTTCTGGGGAATCGAACCTGGGTCTTAAGCTTCGCAGGCAAGAACCTTAACAGCTAAACCATCTTTCCAACCCCAGCCCAACTTTTTGGTTTTTTTCGAGGTAGGGTCTCACTCTAGCTCAGGGTGGCCTAGAACTTACCACAATCCTCCTACCTCTACCTCCTGAGTGCCCAGCCCAACATTTTTAATGTGTATCAATTTGCACAGCAAGCTAGAAGTGTGTGAAAGTTTTGGCCTAACTACATGTTCACCAGTACTTGATGTTTTTAATGTTAGTCATTCTTTGGGTTATGAAGAATCAAGCTGGGGGAGTAGTGTGCAGGCAATGGACAAATGCGACTTCAGTGGTTAAAGATGCTTGCTTACAGGTTGGAGAGATGGCTTAGTGGTTAAGGCACTTGTCTGCAAAACCAAAGGACCAGGTTCGATTCCCCAGTACCCACATAAGCCAGATGCACAAGGGGGCACATGCATCAGGAGTTCGTTTGCAGTGGCTAGAGGCCCTGGTATGCCCATTCTCTGTCTATTTCCTCCCTCCCTCCCTCCCCCCTCCTCTCTCTCTCTCTCTCTCTCTGCTTGAAAATAAATTAATAATAAAAACTTTTTTTAAAAAGATGCTTCCTTGCAAAGCCTCACAGTCTGGGTTTGATTTACCAGTATCCATGTAAAGCCAGATGCAGGCAGAGGCACAGATATCTGGAGTTCATTTGCAGTGTCAGGAGGCCCTAGTATACCCATATTCTCTGTGTATCTATCATGCAAATAAATAAATAAATAATTGTGACATGGTTGGGTTTTATTTTATTGTGCTTGTTTATTTTGGTGGTGGTGCTGTAGGGGAGCACTGGGGATTGAACCTAGGGCCTCAGGCATGGGAAGCAAGCACCTATCCAACTGTTGTTTCCTTTCCTTGAGAGAGTCTTCATTCTGTTTCCCACATTGGCCTGAAACTTTCTGTTTCTCAGGTCATTCACAAGCTCACAGCAGTCCTCCTTGCTCAGCTTCCCAAATGTTGAAATTACAGACATGAGCCACCATGTCCAGCTGTTTACCAAAGTAATTGGTAAACCAGGCCTGGTGATATATACCTTTAATGCCAGCACTTGGGAGGCAGAGGGAGGATGATTGATGTGATTTTAAGGCCAGATTGTGAGTTCCAGATTAGCCTGGGCTAAACAGACTACCTTCAAAACAAAAGAAAAAAATACAAACAAAACAAAATGGTATTTAGTAAACTGGGTGTGGAACTCACACCTTTAATCCCAGCACTTGGGAGGATGAAGTGGAAGGATTGCTATGGTTTAGGATGAGACATTGCCTCAAAAAAAAAAAAAAAAAAAAAAAAAAAAAAAAAGCAAAGCATTTTAATTCAGTCTTAAACTGCTGCCACACATGGAATCATCATTAATCCCGAGTCTACGTTCTGAATATTACCTAGAAGACTGAATGTAATAGCTTTGTTAGCGTGGCATTTGGTGGGAAAGGGGAATGGTTAAAGGTGAATTAAACTTGTTCTCAATTTGTTTTAGCCTTAAGAATGCTGAGGAACTACTACTCTTTGTAGTTCCTGAAAAATGCTGCTTTTAATCTTGCCGTAGTGAGGATGGATCTAACAGGCAAAGTGATTTGATGTTTTGCCTTTCAGTGAGGTGCTAGCAGAGGAATCCATTGTGTGCCTCCAGAAAGCCCTAACTCGCCTACGGGAAATATGGGAACTAATTGGGATTCCCGAGGAGCAGCGTTTACAGCGAACTGAGGTTGTAAAGAAGCACATCAAGGTGAGTTGAGCATTGCTGGTATTGCTCCATTGGGACTGGAAGAGTGGTGTTGTCTGACTTAAGGTAGCAGCCAGAGTGACATATGGTCACCCATATAGAATATCACAAGTACTTCTGGTGTTTTGTTTTGTTTTCAGTATTTTATTTATTAGAGAGAGAGAGCAGGCATGCCAGGGCCTCCAGCCACTGCAGATGAACTCCAGACGCTTGTACTACCTTGTGCATCTGGCTTACGTGGGTACTGGGGAATTGAACCTGGGTCCTTAGGCTTCTCAAGCAAGCACCATAACCACTAAGCCATCTTTCCAGCTGTGGTTTTGGTTCTTTTGTTCTTCAGTATTTTTTGGCGTGTGTGTGTGTGTGTGTGTGTGTGTGTGAAGAGGGAGAGAGAGAGGGAGGGAGAGAGAGATGCATGCACCCTGTGTGCATGGTGTGGAGGTTAGAGAAGGTATCCTCCTTTATTGCTCTTCCACCTTTTTTTCTTTGAGACAGAGTCTTGGTAAACCTGGAACTCACTGTTTTTGGTTAGATCCAGCAATCCTCCTGTCTTTTTCCCTCTCAGCTGGGATTATAGGTGTGCTTGACCATCCCCAACTATCCACAAGGGTGTTGAGAATGGAATTCAGGTCCTCATGCTTGCTCAGCAAGTGCTCTTTCCCACTGAGTCATCTCTGCAGACCCTAAAGTCCTTCCTTGAATTTTGGAGTTATGAAAGATTTGGTGTTGATGTTGGGTTTTGATGTTGTTTTTTTTTTTTAATTCTTTTTGTTCATTTTTTAAAAAATTTGAGAGTGACAGAGAAAAAGGGAGAGGGAGAGAGAGGATGAATGGACACACTAGGGCCTCCAGCTACTGCAAACTAACTCCAGACGCATGTGCCCCCCCCCCTTGTGCATCTGGCTAATGTGGGTCCTGGGGAATCGAGCCTCAAACCGGGGTCCTTTGGCTTCACAGGCAAGTGTTTAACCGTTACGCCATCTCTCCAGCCCATGGTGCTGTGTGTTTTATTAAGTCTCCTGTAACCTCAAATTTCCATGGTCTGTTTTCTCTCTCATAGGATCTCCTGGATAGGATGATTGCAGAAGAGGAAAGCCTGAAGGAAAGGCTTCTAAAAAGCATCTCCATCTGCCAGAGAGAGCTGAGCACCCTGTGCAGTGAGCTACATGTGAAGCCGTTTCAGGTACATGGCAACCAGCTTGAGCATGAGATGCAGACTTGGGACTACATATGGAAAACTTACTTCTGTTAGTGATGACAAATGGGAAGCCTGTTGCTTGGCTCATTAATTCCAGCAAAATAATCTTCATATATATAGAGTTGCCCTGTAGATAGGTGAAACAGTTAATAGGTTATCAAAAGCTTTTTGTGGGGCTAGAGAGATGGCTTAGCAGTTAAGGTACTTGCCTGCAAAGCCTAAGGGCCCACTTTCGATTTCCTAGTACCCACATAAATCAGATGCACAAGGTGGCATATGTGTGTCTGGATTTCGTTTGCAGTGGCTAGAGGCCCTGGCATGCCCATTCTCTCTCTGCCTATTCCTCTCCTTCTCTCATGTAAATAAATTGAATAAATTTTAAAATTCTAAAAAAAAAAACCTTTTTATTTTGCTTTGTAGAGCAAAAAAAAAAATATGGGGCTGGAGAGATGGCTTAGCGGTTAAGCGCTTGCCTGTGAAGCCTAAGGACCCCGGTTCGAGGCTCAGTTCCCCAGGTCCCACGTTAGCCAGATGCACAAGCATCTGGAGTTCGTTTTCAGTGGCTGGAGGCCCTGGCGTGCCCATTCTCTCTCTTCTCTCCCTATCTGCCTCTTTCTCTCTCTGTCGCTATCAAATAAATAAATAATAAACAAAAAAATTTAAAAAAAATATGTAGAGCAATAAAAATAATAAATAATAAATAAATAATAAAAAAACAATAATGCTTTAAAAATTATTATTTTTTTTGGTCTTTTGAGATAGGGTCTCACTCTGGCCCAGGCTGACCTGGAATTCACTATATAGTCTCGGGGTAGCCTTGAACTCACAGCGATCCTCCTACCTCTGCCTTTTGAGTGCTGGGATTAAAGACATGCCCTGCTACACCAGAAAAAGTTATTTATTTTTAATATTTTCTTTTTTGGAAAGAGAGGGAGGGAAGGGAGGTAGAAGAATGGGCGCACCAGGGCCTCCAGCCCCTGCAAACTCCAGACACATTTGCCACCCTGTACCTCTGGCTTACTTGGTTCATGTGGAATCAAATCTGGATTCTTAAGCTTCACCAGCAAGCACCTTAACTGCTAAGCCATCTCTCCAGCCATATTTCTTTTGTAAAAATATTTTACTCATATATTTGCAAGCAAAGAAAGAGATAATAACCATGCCAGGGACCCTTACCACTGCAAATAAAAAGTATGTGCCACTTTGTGCATCTAGCTTTACATAGGTACTAGGAAATCAAATCTAGGTCATCATACTTTGCAGGCAATCTCTTCAGTCCAAATTTTTATTTCTCTCTCTCCCTCCTTCTGTCTCTGTGTGTGGGTGTGATAGGTGTCTTGCTACTGTAAATGAATGCTTGTCCAGCTTTATGTGGGTGGCTGGGGAATTGCCCCTGGGGCCAGCAGGCTTTGCAAACACTTTTAACCCCTGAGCAGTCTTCCCAGCCCCATAATAATGTTGTTTTGGTTTTTTGAGGTAAGGTCTCACTTTAGCCCAGGCTGACCTGGAATTCACTATGTAGTCTCAAGGTGGCCTCAAAATCATGGCCCTCCTCCTACCTCTGCCTCCCGAGTGCTGGGATTAAAGGCATGCACCACCATGCCTGGCTCACAATAAATTTGTTTGTTTGTTTGTTTTGTTTTTCAAGGTAGGGTCTCAGCCTAGCTCAGGCTGACCTGGAATTCACTATGGAGTCTCAGGGTGGCCTTGAACTCACAGCAGTCCTCCTTCCTCTGCCTCCCAAGTGCTGGGATTAAAGGCATGCACCACCACGCCCGGCAATAAATTTTTTTTAAATTAACTTAAAGGAAAAAAAAAAGTACTACTGTTCTTTCTCTGAAAGAATGAAAGGGGGCACCTAGGATGTAAGAGCCTAGTGGTACTAAGAAGGACACTAGGGGCTGGGGAGCTGGCTCAGTGGTTAAGGCAAAGCCTAACACCCTAGGTTCAATTCCCAGTACCCACATAAAGCCAGACACACAAAGTGACTCATTAATCTGGACTTGGTTTGTAGCAGTAATAAACCCTGGCATGGTGTACTCATTCATTCCTCCCCACCCCTGCTTACAAATAAATAATTTCTTTTTAATGTTTTTGTTTGTTTGTTTGTTTGTATCTATCTATCTATCTATCTATCTATTTATTTATTTGAGAGTAACAGGCAAAGAGGCAGAAAGAAAGAGAATAGGTGTACCAGAAGCCATCTCTCCAGCCCAAAAATTTCTTTAAAAAGTATACTACAGGCTAGAGAGATAGATGGCTTAGGGGTTGAGGCGCTTCTCTGTGAAGCCTAAGCACTGTTCAAATCCTCTAGGTCCCATATATGGCCAGACGCAACAGTGATGCAAGCATACAATGCCACACATGCCTACAAGGGGGCTCACAGTTTGGAGTTTTCACAGCTGAAAGGCCCTGGTGCACCCATTCTCTCCCTCTCTCTCTCTCAAAAAAAAAAAAAAAAAAAAAAGATACTATACAAATCCCAACCTTTATGGTCCTTTTCATACTAAGGATCTGCATACCATGAACCAGCCAGGACAGTTACTTCAGAAGAGCAGTCTCAAAGCCTGAAGGCCAGGAGTACATGGTACAATTCAGAATAGCCTTAACTATTTGTTGATTTGTCTGTGCTGGGCCAGCATAAGTCAAGGATGTGGAAATAGAACCCTGAAACACCTCAAGCAAGCTTAAAGCCAATGAAAAGTATCAGTATCACAGAAATTGAGACACAAACCAGGCAGGGCATTTTATATCTGTAATCCCGACTTTCAGGAAGCTCAGGAAGGAGGACCACTGTGAGTTTGAAGCCAACCTAAACTACAGAGTGAGTTCCAGATCAACTTAGCTACAGTGAGATCTTTCCTCTAAAAACAAAAAAAAAAAAAAGAAAGAAAAGAAAAAGCAAAGTTGAGATATGTGTGGAGCTTGGAAAGCTGATAATAGCTATATTTCTTTCTCATTGCTGAAACAAAATACCTGACCAGGCGCAAGTTAAAGAAGGGTTTGTTTTAGCTATAGTTCAGGGTTTACAGTCCATCATGGCATAGTGGCAAGAGCTTGAGGCAGCTGGTCACATTCAGTCCCCAGTGAGAGAAGAGAGTGATGAATGCTGCTGCTCAGCTAGCTCCCTCCTTTTCACACAGTCCAGCACCCCATCCTGGGGAAAGGTGCCACTCACCATTTAGGTGGGTCTTCCCACCTCAGTTAACTTAATCTAGGGTCATTTCTCTCAAGCATGATCAGAGGCTCATTCCCTAGGAGATTCTAGTTCCTATCGGTAGTCAGCTTAGCAAGATTGCCTTTAAAGGAAGTGAAGAACAATCAGGCAGACCATTCGAGAGGGAGTAGCATAAGTGATATAACAATAATGGATTTTAGGACTGGAGAGATGTCTTAGCAGTATTATTCCCTAGTACCCATGTTAAGCTAGATGCACACAGTGTGGGGCATGCATCTGGAGTTCCTTTGCAGGCTGGAGTCTCTGGTGCAGCCTTTTTCTCTCTAAAATATAAGTAATTGATTGTTCAAAGTATTTATCTATTTGAGAGAGAAAAAGGCAGAGAGAGAGGGAGAGAATGGGCACACCAGAACCACTAGCCACTGCAAACAAAACCTAGGCATATGCGCCATCTTGTGCATCTGGCCTACATAGGTATTGGGGAATCAAACCTGGCTCCTCTGGCATGGTGGTGCTTGCCTTTAATTCCAGCACTCGGGAGGCAGAGATAGGAGGATCACCTTGAGCTTCAGGCCACCCTGAGACTACATTGTAAATTTCAGGTCAGCCTGAGCTAGAGTGAGACCCTACCTTGAAAAAAAAATAGCTACAAAAAAACCTGGCTCCAGGGCTGGAGTGATGGCTTAGCGGTTAAGCGCTTGCCTGTGAAGCCTAAGAACCCTGGTTTGAGGCTCAATTCCCCAGGACCCACATTAGCCAGATGCACAAGGGGGTACATGCATCTGGAGTTCATTTGCAATGGCTGGAGGCTCTGGTGTGCTCATTCTCTCTTTCTCTCTATCTGCCTCTTTCTCTCTGTCACTTTCGAATAAATAAATAAAAATAAAAGATAAAAATGAAAAAAACCCTGGCTCCTTAGACTTCATAGGCAAGCACCTTGACCACTAAGCCATCTCTCCAGCCCAATAATTGATTTTAGCTATCAAGTTTCTCTTTATTTAGTTTAAACTTTTAATATAACAAAGTGAAAAAATGGGTGCACAGTGGTCTTCCTTCAATTCCATGGCCATTTTTAAACAAATGTTAAATGAAGCTGAGTGCATTTATGGACTGTATATCTACTATTCCTCTTCCATGTTTATCAGTTAGGAATAGAACAGAGACTAGTAAATTGTCACTGATAAGGTGATAGTCATGGAATTATTAGGGTATTTCAGTTTGATCTAGATGCATCACTCTAGCTAAACAAAATAAGCTTTCCATTCCTTTTACACCTTTTGAACTGCGCCCTGGCACCTAGAGTAGCCAAATTCATAGAGACAGAAAGTAGAACAGTTTTGCCCAGGACTGAAGCGAGTGGGAGGGTTAAATGAGAACCTTTTGCTAGATGAATAGTTTTGTAAGATGAAATGAGTTCTGAAGGTAACAATAGTGATGTTTGTACATGTACAGCTGTTTAACTTACAGTAGGGTTATATTCCAGTAAAGCCATCACATGTCAAAGTTTTGTACCTAGCCTACCAAACATCATAGTTTAGCCTTGCTTACTATATTAAGCATGTGCAGAAGCTTGGACACAATTATCTGACAAAAGCCCATTCAATACGGTGTTGCCAGCTGTGGTGGTGCACACCTTTAATGCCAGCACTCAGGATGTGGGCATTGAAGGATTGCTGTTCAAGGCCAGCATGGTACGTGGTCTCGGCTAGAGTGAGCCCTGCCTTGAAGAAAAACAAAATTGGAGTTGACAAAAAAGCTAAGCTGAGAGATAGCTCAGGCACTTGCTTGCAAATCCTCCTGGCTCGAGTTCAGCTCCCCAGCCACCCATGTAAAAGCTAGATGGACTTTCATTTGCAGGAGCAAGAGACTCTGGCATGTTTACGTGCACACACACATATAAAAGGGCTTTTTTTGTTTGTTTGTTTTTTCAAGTTAGAGTCTCACTGGAGCCCAGACTGATCTGAAACTCACTCTGTAGTCCCAAATTGGCCTCAAACTCACAGTGATCTTCCTATGTCTGCCTCCCAAGAGTTGGGGTGTGCACCATCACACCAGCTTCAAAATATAACAATTTCATTTTAACAAAAATATCAATATAGTGCATGCCTGGAATCCCAGCACTTGGGAGGTGGAAGCAGGAGGATTAGAAGTTCAAGGTCATCGCTGGCTACATGTAGCAAGTTTGAGGCCAGCCCGAGCTATGTAAGATACTTTGTCAGAAAAAAGAAGGCTCTGGTACCTATTTACCTTTCATCTCTGTGCCTTGTTCTGTTGGCCGTGAGTTCACTTATTTGTAAATAACTAAAAGTCTGCTTTCCTAGTTGTCTTTGTCATCATATGAAGGAATCACTTGGGATTATATAATATTGGTATTTTATCTTATACAGGAAGAAGGAGAATCAACTGTCTTGCAACTAGAAAAAGATTTGCGCACTCAAGTAGAGTTGATGAGAAAACAGAAAAAGGAAAGAAAGCAGGAACTTAAGCTACTTCAAGAACAAGATCAAGAGCTGTGTGAAATTCTTTGCATGCCTCTCTATGATATTGATAACACCTCTGTCCCCACATTAGAAGAGCTGAACCTATTCAGACAGCATGTGGCAACTTTGAGGGAAACAAAGGTATATTGCCTGCATTCATATATCTTCAAGGTATATTTGGTGTTTTTCTAGGCATCTTATAATACTTTTGTTTTATAGGAATCTAGACATGAGCAGTTTGTCAGTATAAAGAGACAAATTATACTGTGTATGGAAGAATTAGAACACACTCCAGATACCAGCTTTGAAAGAGACGTTGTGTGTGAAGATGAAAGTGCCTTTTGTTTATCATTGGAGAATATTACAGCACTACAGAAACTGCTACAGCAGGTGACATCTCAAATTATGGCCTGGGATTTTGATACTATACAGAAGTTTGAAGTCTTCCTTTGTTTCTGTGTGTATGTTCCTGGTATGTTGCATGTGTATGTAGAGTGTATATACCATTGTACATGTGTATGGAAACCAGAGTATAATGTTGGGTGTCCTCCTCTGTCACTCTTCTGCACTGTTTCCTTGAGACAGAGGCTGGAACTGCTGATTTTTGGTCAGTCTGGGGGACCAGCATGCCCCAGCAATTCTTCCATCTCCATTCTCCTCAGGGCTGGGGTTATAGGCATGTGTGGGCACACCCAGCTTTTACATGGGTATTAGGGATTAAATTTGGGTCCTCATGCTTGTGGGACAAGTGCTCTTATCCAATGAGCCATCTCCCCAGTCCTGTGACAGCTCTTTCTTCAGTTTTTAAGTAAGGAGCCAACATAAGAGAATAAGGGAAGATAAAATAGCACTAGTTGTAACTTTTTAGTTTAAAAAAAGTATATGTAAAATGTAAAATTTAATATTCTAAGGACATGAAACAAATTTTAGATGAATAACATTATCTTAATGATTCATTGAAAAAAAATTTTCATAGTTTGAATCTTATTCCTGAGGTCTCAGATACTACCATAAGTATCTAGCTTGTGTTCTTGGGCTCTTAAACATGCCTCTTAGCGTTCATGTGAAAGTGAGCCAGACTTGTTGTCATATGCTTGTACTGCAATCCCATTGCTCAGGAGGCTACGGTTCAAAGCCAGCCTGGGCTACATAGTGAGACCCTATCTCCCATAACAGAGAGAGAGAGAAACAGTGTGACAATAAATGAATGAATATGAATCTCATAAAAGTACTTCCTGTCCTTGTGGGTCCAGACATTTCTCTCTAGAAGGCTGCTGTGCTATTTGGCTTTAACAATTGTCTTTCCTTGCTATAGCTAGAAGTGCAAAAATCACAAAATGAAGCTGTGTGTGAGGGACTCCGGGCTCAAATCCGAGAGCTCTGGGACAGGTTAGAAATACCTGAAGAAGAGAGAGCATCTGTGGGCACAATTACGACTGGGTCAAAAGCCAAGATCAGGAATGCGGTAAGAAGCCCAGTGAGGGCTGTGTAAGCAGTCTTCTATTAACATTTCTGGCTCCAGTCTCCTGTCCTTACTAGCTTCTCTCTTGGCCACCAGAGTTGCAAGTAGCCTGTTTATCTTCTATTTCATGGGCACATTCCTTAGATTTATTTGTTTGTTTGTTTATTGTCACATGGGAGAGATTGCTTTATTGGCACAAAGCCTGTCTGTCCCACCTTCCACCTCAGGAACAGCTCTGGGGCCACAGTGAATGTGTACTGGCCCATTCTCACCACTCGTTTGAGGATGGTGTTCGCGGGGTTTAGGGTGACCCTGAAGGCTACAGTGTACAGGCCCATGAAGCCGGTGGCAATGCAGGCCTTGCGGTGATATTCAGTGCCATCGGGGTTGTCAGTGTACTGATGTAGAACCCATGCCATGCCACGTAGCGCAGGCTGCCCTCCCTGAGCTCCAGATTTCTGTTTCTTTTTTTTTTTTCTTTTTTTTTGGGGGGGGGGGTTCGAGGTAGAGTCTCACTCTGGTCCAGGCTGACCTGGAATTAACTCTGTCATCTCAGCGTGGCCTTGAACTCATGGCAATCCTCCTACCTCTGTTCTGTTTTTTAAAATGCTATAAAGAGCTGGGCGTGGTAAGTGCACGCCTTGAATCCCAGCACTCGGGAGGCAGAGGTAGGAGGATCGCTGTGAGTTAGAGGCTACCCTGAGACTCCATAGTGAATTCCAGGTCAGCTGGGATAGAGTGAGACCCTACCTCGAAAAACCAAAAAAAGCTATAAAGCTTGTTGATTTACCTGTGTAGCTTTGTGTTGTAGTTTTATTCAAACGGGGAGAAACTTTTACAAATCTAAGTGAATATAAAAGTGTGACAGTAACCTTTAACATGTGTTTTTTTCCTCAGCTGCAATTAGAATTGGATCGGTTGGAAGAACTAAAAATGCAAAACATGAAAAAAGTGATTGAGGCGATTCGAGTGGAGTTGGTTCAGTACTGGGACCAGTGTTTTTATAGCCAGGAGCAGAGACAGGCTTTTGCCCCTTATTATTCTGGTTAGTACAAAGGTGGTGATCTTTTTTTTCATTTTATTTATTTTTCCTTTATTTTTCTTTTTTTATTTATTTATTAACATTTTCCATGATTATAAAAAATATCCCATGGTAGTACCTTCCCCCCCCCCACTTTCCCCTTAGAAATTCCATTCTCCATCATATCTCCTCCCCATCTCAATCATTCTACTTATATATATACAATACCAACCTATTAAGTACCCTCTTCGCTTCCTTTCTCTTCCCTTTATATCTCCTTTTTAACTTACTGGCCTCTGCTACTGAGTTTTTTCCTTCTCACGCAGAAGCCCAATCATCTGTAGCTAGGATCCACATATGAGGGAGAACATGTAGGCCTGGGTTAAAAGGTGGTGATCTTGATGTGGGCTGTTCACTTGTTTCCTACAAACCCAAAACACTCACCAGGTAGTTGTAGATTTCTGCTTTGAGCAGATAATGCCAAACCTTAAAAATACTGCCTCAGTTAATCTTCATGTCGTGAGATGAGGACACTAAGGTACACACATTTTGACAACATAATCCAGAGGCATCAGCGAGTAAAAGCCTAACCCTATTTCAGAGCTGGAGGAATCCAAATCAGGGAGCCCAGTGGAGTTCTAGGGTGCCCTAAACTGAACAGAGGATGAAAGTACCCAACAGTTCAACAAATGTTGTGACATATTCCAAGCTTTGTAAGCAATGCCTTTAACTACTAAGCCATCTTCCCAGTCTGGCTCTTTTATTAAATAATATATGTAAACTTATTCCTGTAGCATATTATTACAAGGAAGAAAACTCCATTTTATGGTAGAATAGTTAATTGGAATACTAAACACTAAAAGAATTTTCAAAAATTCCTGGGCTGTAGAGATGGCTTAGCAGTTAAGGCACTTGCCTGCGAAGCCTAAGGACCCATGTTGGACTCTCCAAGTCCCATGTAAGCCAGATAGATATGCACAGTGACACAAGTGCACAGGGGTACACAAGGCCTGGAGTTTGATTGTAGTGGCTGAGTCCCTGATAATGCCAATTCTCTCTCACACATTAAAAAATGGTGGGGGGGGCATTCTGTTGGGCTTGCCTCAAAAGTATTCTTCAATGACCTGCTCGTGGTGGCACGTGCCTTTAATCCCAGCACTCAGGAGGCAGAGGTAGGAGGATCACTGCAAGTTCGAGGCTACTCTGAGACTACATAGTGAATTCCAGGTCCACCTGGGCTAGAAAAAAAAAAATTAAAAAAAAATAAAAATAAAATCTTATTTGTGTGTGAATAGGTGTGCCAGGGCTCTTGCTGCTGGAAATGAACACCAGCTTTACATGGATGGCTTGGGAATTGAACCTAAGTCAGCAGGCTTTGCAAGTAACCACCTTTAACTGCTGGTCATCTTTCTAGCTCCAAGAAAAGAGTTTTGGGGATTTTTATTTTATTTATTTATTATTTATTTATTATTTATTTGAGAGAGAGAGAATGGTTGCACTAAGGGCCTTCTGCCACTACAAACTAACTCCAGACATATGCATCACCTTGTGCATCTGGCTTACATGGGTCCTGGGGAATTGAACCTGGGTTCTTTGGGTTTGCAGGCAAGGGCCTTAACTTCTCTCCAGCCCTATTTTTATTTTGATGTTAGGCCAGACTAACCTGGAACTCACTCTGTACTCCCACACTGGCCTGGAACTCACAGGGATCCTTCTACCTCCTGAGTGCACTGGGATTAAAGGTGTGCACCACCACACTTGGTTAGTTTTTTTTTGTTTTTTGTTTTTTTAACTACTAAGGCTCTCTGTTGCAGAGGAATACACAGAAAACTTGCTCCAGTTGCATGATGCTGAGATTGCACGGTTAAAAAGCTACTATGAAGCTCACAGAGAACTCTTTGAAGGTGTTCAGAAGTGGGAAGAAAGCTGGAAGCTTTTCCTGGAGTTTGAGGTAATGCCCTAGGTTTAGTCTGTTTTCTCTGGAGTGAGATGAAAGCATGCCTTTGCCAGATATGGTGCCCCCCCCCCCCCCCCCCCCCCCCGCTGTAGTCCCCAGCACTTGGAAGGCTGAGGCAGGAGTTGCGGGCTAGCTGTGTCTGAGAGAGACCCAGTAAGGGAGAGAAAATTTATTTGCAGGCAGAAAACAAATAGGATTCAGAAGTGGAAAGACTTGTGAGATTTTACAATTAGTCTTCAAGTGCTCTTTACTTTTGGTTGAAATCAGTGACAAGGAAACAGGAACAGAGAGCTACAGCAGTGTCCCTGGTTGGCACATGCACATTTAAGTGGGGAAAGAAAGGCCTAGCATGGTGGTACATGCCTTTATGTCAGCACTCAGGAGGCTGAGGTAAGTTCCAGGTCAACCTGGACTAGAGAGAGACCCACATAAAAAAAAAAAAAACAAGGAAAGAAAGAAATGATTTGCTGTTGTTCTCCACCCCCCACCAACACACACACCACACACACCAGTTATTGTTTCTAGGCTATATCAATCAAGCAGTTCAGAAGAGTTCTCAAGATGGCTTCCAGATTGTCAGGAATACTTCTGAGGGCTGGGCTGATAAGTCAATCAGTAAAGCTTTGCCTCTCAAAAATGACCAGAGGCTGGAGATGGCTTAGCGGTTAAGATACTTGCCACTTGCCTGCAAAGGCAAAGGACCCAGGTTTAATTCCCCAGGACTCACGTAAGCCAGATTCTCAAGGTAGCACATGCATATGAAGTTCATTTGCAGCAGCTGGAGCCCCTGGTGCACCCATTCTCTCAATCTGTCTCTCACTCTCTCTCAAATAAATAAAAATAAAAATATTTTAAAAAAAAAACATGACCAGTGATTTATCCCCAAATCACATAAAAATACTGCCAGTGGTAGTGCCTTGTCCTCCTGGTGCTAGGACTCACTGGCCAGCAAGTCTAGCCTAATCAGGCCAGTGAGACAGATACCTTGTCTCAAAAAAGGTGGATGGCATTCCTGAAGAGCAATACTCAAGGTTGTCCTCTCATCTCCATGTGCACACTAATCTCCCTTCCCCACACCCCTCCATGTGCACACACACATAGACAAAACAATTCTGATTACCTGCCCCTATTTTTGAGTAATAAACCTAATTTACTTTTTAAGAAATAATTATTTTTATTTATTTGCAAGCAGAGAGACAGACAGGGAGAATGAGTGTGCCAGGACTGTACCCACTGCAAACGAATTCCAGATGCATGTGCCCTTGTGCATCTGGCTCATGTGGGTCCTGGGGAATCAAACCTGGGCCCTTTGGCTTTGCAGGCAAACACCTTAACTGCAAAGCCATCTCTCTAGCCCCTAATTTACTTTTTATTTATTTGTTTTTTCTAATTTACTTTAAAAAAAAAATTATCAAGGGTCTGGAGAGATGGCTTAGCAGTTAAGCCCTTGCCTGTGAAACCTAAGGACCCCAGTTCCAGGCTCGGTTCCCCAGGACCCACGTTAGCCAAATGCACAGCAGGCACACGTGTCTGAGGTTCATTTGCAGTGGCTGGAGGCTCTGGCGCTGTCTCTAGCACTCCCCCCCGACATAACCCCCCCTCTGGTCTCTGTCTGTCTCTCCCTCTCTGTGTGTCCGTCACTCTCAAATAACACCTTTAATCCCAGCACTTGGGAGGAAGAGGTAGGAGGATTGCTGTGAGTTCAAGGCCACCCTGAGACTACAGAGTGAATTCCAGGTCAGCCTGAGATAGAATAATGGGTGTGCCAGGGCCTGCAGCTGCTGCAAAGGAACTCCAAGTGCATGTACCACCTTGTGCATCTGACTGATGTTGATACTGGTGTATTGAATATGGGTCCTTTGGCTTTGCAGGCAAATGCCTTAACTGCTAAGCCTTTTCCCTCCAGCCCAATAAACCTAATTTATGCTGTTACATACTTACATTAGCACTTGTCTGCAAAGCCTAAGGACCCATGTTCAACTTTTCATATCCCATATAAGCCAGGTCCTACACAAGGTAATGCAAACATACAAGGTTACACATGCGTACAAGGTGACACATGCATCTGGAGTTTGATTGCAGTGGCTGGAGGCCCTGGCACATCAGTTCTTTCTCTATCTCTTTCATAAAAAAATAAAATAAAAATAAAAAAGGCTGGAGAGATAGTTTTGCGGTTAAGGCACTTGCCTGTAAAGTCTAAAGACCCAAGTTCGGTTTCCCAGTATCCATGTAAAGCCAGATGGACAAAATGGCACATACCTCTAGAGTTTGCAGTGGCTAGAGGCCCTGCCATTCCCATTCTTCCTCCCATTCCCCCCACCAATAAATAAAATATTTTAAAAAATAGAAACAGACCAGGCATGGTGGTGCATGCCTTTAACTTTTAGTACTGAGGAGGTAGAGGTAGGAGGATTGCCCTCAAGACTACTACATAAATTTCAGGTCAGCCTGGGCTAAAGCTAGACTCTACCTCAAAAAAACAAACAGGGCTGGAGAGATGGCTTAGTGGTTAAGGTGCTGCCTGCAAAGCTAAAGGACCCAGATTCAATTCCCCAGGGCCCCCTTAAGTCAGGTGCACATGCTTCTGGAGTTCCTTTGCACTGGCTAGAGGCCCATGTGCACCCATTCTCTTTGTGTATGTCTCCTCACTATTTCTCTCTCTCTGCCTCCCTGTCTGCTTGCAAATAAATTAAGCAAATGAAAAAAGTAAAAAAAAAACAGAAAAGAGCAAGGCATGGCCTACACCAGCAGAGGATCACTGTGTGTTTAAGGCCAGCCTGAGACTACGGAGTGAGTTCCATGTCATCCTGGGCTAAAATGAGATCCTACCTTGAACCTTCCTGCCCCTGTCCACATCCCCTCCCCCCACCCCCCAAAAAAGAAGAGAATGAGTAAATTTAACAGATTTTTTAAAATTATGTATTTTCATGGTACTGAGAATTGAACCCAGGGCCTCGTGTATACTCTTGTCACTCACCTGTATTCCCAGCCCATCGTACTTTTTTTTTTTTACAGTGCTGGGAATCGAAGTTTTTACTAAGCAAGTAATCTACCACTGAGCCACATACTCACCCCTCACTTGCCTTTTTTTTGTTTTTTTTTTTAACTTGGTGCTGAATACCAAACACAGGGCCTTGTGCTTGGTAGGTTAGCACTTATCCCCAACCCCCTCACTTTGCATTTTAAACTTGTTTGTTTTGTGTTTTTAATGAAACCCAGATTATACATAAACCTACTGGCTATGCGCATGTTAAACTGCCTTCTGTGTCAGTGTGTCAGATGTTAGTGGACAGGTAGGGGCTCCACCCACATAACCCTGTATCCTGTAGTAATGTGTCATGGTCCAACATCCAGACAGAAAGGAGCCTATAACATTTGCTCCTTTTTTCGGGGGGGGGGGGTGTTTGAGATAGGGTCACACTCTAACCCAGGCTGACCTTGAACTCTCAGTCATCTGCCTATCTGTCTTCTAGGTGCTGGTGGGATTAAAAGTGTATGCCATCACACCTAGCCTTTTTTTATATATTAAAAAGCTTTTATATTAAAACTCCAGTGGATAACCTTGCATGTGGTCATATGTGCCCTTGACTGCGAACATAACCATTTCTCAGTGCTGAGAAAATAGAAATGTAAAATTTATTAGGCCACTTTAATGACTTTCATAATACATATCTTAGGAGAGCAAAGACTTATTTATTTATTTGGTTTTGGTTTTTCAAGGTAGGGTCTCACTCTAGCCCAGAC
Organism: Jaculus jaculus; assembly: GCF_020740685.1. NCBI lineage: Eukaryota > Metazoa > Chordata > Mammalia > Rodentia > Dipodidae > Jaculus > Jaculus jaculus. The sequence goes on from NC_059104.1 coordinate 149,335,453, forward strand.
TGACCTAGAATTCACTATGTAGTCTCAGGATGGCCTTGAACTCACAGCGATCCTCCTACCTCTGCTACATCTGCCTCCTAAGTGCTGGGTTAAAGTTGTGTACCACCACGCCTGGTTTAAGAGAGCAAAGACTCTTACCAGAAGTAATTAATTAATCTGAGTTTTATTCTAAATAAAATATGTTTTCAGAGAAAAGCTTCAGATCCAAGTAGGTTTACAAACCGAGGAGGAAATCTTCTAAAAGAAGAAAAGCAACGAGCCAAGCTCCAGAAAACACTCCCTAAGGTACTACTGGTCAGAGTTCTTGGTGCCTAGCTAGAAGATACCTTCCTTGTGTGCCCTTTGCTTTGTCTTTCTTTCCAGATCTAGGCAGACATCAGAAGTGTGTGTTGGTTCTTCAGTGTAGCAACTGTCAGGGTTTGTGAGTTTGCTAGGCCTGTTATAACAAAACACCATAGAGTAGTAAACAACATTTTCTTACACTTCTGGAACCAAAATGTCATTGACAGGGCTGATTTCTTCTGAGATCTCTGCATGTCTCATAGATGGCCATCTTCTCCCTGTGTCTCTCTGTCCTACTTGATTAGGGCCCATCTCATGATTTCATTTGGATACTGTTCTCTCTCACAGTGAGGTACTTGGGTTTAGGACTTCGGTGCTTTATGGGGAAACAGTTTGACCCATTAACATAAGGCAAGTAGGTTTATACAAAAGTGCTCTAGATTTCATTATGTGTTCTATTAGTAATAGTACTAGATAACAATTTCATAGTGTTTTCATTTATTCATGTTACTGTCACAATATCTTCTTTTTTGATTTTTTTAAATTAATTAATTTATTTATTTGAGAGTGACAGAGAGAAAGAGAAAGAATGGGCACGCCAGGGCCTCTGGCCACAGCAAACGAACTCCCGATTGTGTGTCCCGTTGTGCATCTGGCTAATGTGGGTTCTGGGGAAGTGAGTCTCAAACCGGGGTCCTTGGGCTTCTCAGGCAAGTACTTAACTGCTTAGCCATCTCTCCAACCCTTCTTTTTTTGTTTTGTTTTTGTTTTTCTACGTTGGGTCTCACTCTAGCTCAAGCTGACCTGGGATTCACTATGGAGTCTCAGGGTGGCCTCAAACTCACAGCAATCCTCCTACCTCTGCCTCCCCAGTGCTGCGATTAAAGGTGTGTGCCACCACGCCCAGCAGTGTCACAGTATCTTGTGGGCAGATGTTATTTCCATATTTACAGATGAGGAAACTGAGATGCTGAGACATAATTTGCTTACCCTTTCTTTTTCAATGGATTTACTTTTTTATTTTATTATTGACAACTTCCATAATTGTAAATACTGTAATCTCATGGTAGTCCTCTCCCTCCCTCCACTTTGAAACTCCACTCTCCATCATATCCCCTACCCCTCAGTCTCTTTTATTTTGATTTCATTATCTTATCCTCCTGTTATGATGGTCTTGTGTAGGTAGTGTCAGGCACTGTGAGGTCATGGAGATCCAGGCCATTTTGTGTCTGGAGGACCACATTTTAAGGAGTCCTACCCATCCTTTCACTCTTTCTGCCACCTCTTTTGCAATGGACCCTGAGCCTTGATTTCAGTGCTGAGCACTCCTCTGTCACTTTTTCTTAGCACTATAGTGCCTTTTGAGTCACCCCAAGGTCACTGCCATCTGAAAAGAGAAGCTTCTCTAACCAAAAATGAGAGTAGCGCCAATATATGGGTATGAACATTAAGAGAAGTGCTTACTGGGCAGTTTGGTGAGCATTGTATATACATTTAGCCAGACATCAGGAGACATTACACCCCTAGGGCTCATGACTACCCCTGTTGTAGGTTTTCAATATCAGGGATGCATCCCCTCCCATGGAGCAGGCCTCCAGTCAAATTAGAGGGTGGTTGGTTTCCCCCATAACAGACGTACCACTGTTGCACCCATTGGCTCATTTGGCCTGGCTGGCCATATATAAGGCTTGCAGTGTCCACTGTTGAGTACCTTTACTGGTGATTCTCTCTCCCATTGAACTACATGTAGCATAGCTTTTTCCACCTTTCTGTCAACTGGTCTTCATGGAGGAGGTTTTCAGCTCAGCACCAGCAGGGTTTCTCAGTGACCTTGAAGCCCAAGTATGTGGAGTCTTCAGCAATAGGGTCTTACTATCCCTGATGGGAAACCAAGGGCCTCAGTTTGCCTACCTTTTCACAGATAATAAGTCTGTTCCATATCAAACCCTAGATAGTAACTGTTTCCATAGTCCTGTTCATAATGTGTTTATCTAGTTATGTTACTGATCTTCCCTCTTCAGGCTGGGTTCTTGCCTTTTTCCTTTGTGCATGTCTTGAATGACCCATTTCCATCCTTCAATTCCTGTTCATTTACCTGGGCCTATCCATGTAGGTCCAGCTAGCTGATAATACTCTAGGAAGGATATCATTTCATTTGAGATTAACAACAAAGATTTTAAGTAATTAACATGTCCTTGTTTCTGGATTTAGCTGGAGGAAGAGTTGAAAGCACGGATTGAAAAGTGGGAACAAGAGCAATCAACAGCATTTGTGGTGAATGGACAAAATTTCATAGAGTATGTTACAGAACAATGGGAAATGCATCGGTTGGAGAAGGAAAAAGCCAAGCAGGAAAGAGTAAGTATGCACACAAATTGGAAAAAGATGAGGATAGCAATTTGAGTAGCTCAGCCCATGTCGGGATCAGGATGGGTGGAACAATAGGTAGACTGCAGCAGTTCCTTCGGGCTGCGGACACTTGGACCCAGGTTTCTAACCTGCTGTGTTACTGGGCATCACATGCTCTGGTCTTCATACAGCAACTGAAGAACAAGAAGCAGATGGAGACAGAGATGCTCTACGGCAGTGCTCCGCGGACACCTAGCAAGCGGCGAGGATTGACTCCCACCACCCCTGGCAAAGTACGCAAGGTAAACCTGATCTTTGTCACACACTAGTGCTACTCATAGGGAGTAAAGAAGCTAGAGTTCTCCCCCTGTCTTGCCCTCTGTCCTGGTAAAGAAGTAAAAGAGTTGCTGCCCCTCTGTGACAAAGCCCATTAAGAATAGTTCAGTGCTGGTAGCTTAGCTTAAACTGACAGTCAAGGGGTGGCAGCTTTTCTGTGTGCCAGTTATGAAGAACTTATATTAAACTCCTGAGAGCCAATAACTGCCAGTATTCTGTGATGGTGGAGCTTTCAGAAGTTCATCAGCCTGTAACTCAAACAGATAGTCACAGTAGTGCATGAAAGAACTCCCATCCTTTTAATAAATGGAATCTCTAAAGCAAGAGGTTAGGAAGTGACTGTTTTATTCTTTTATTTCATTCTTATTTTTAAGTATATTTTTATTTTTATTTATTTATTTGAAAGAGAGAGAGGGAAAGGGCACACCATGGCCTCTAGCCATTGCAAACAAATTTTATGTGGGTCCTTGGGAATCAAACTAGGGTCCTTGGGCTTCATAGGCAAACACCTTAACTGCTAAGCCATCACTTATCCCTATTACTATTTTTTGATTTTGCTTTTTTGAGGCAGGGTCTCATTCTTGCCCAGACTGATCTGGAATTCAATCTTTTTTGTTTGTTTGTTTGCTTTTGTGAGGTAGGGTCTCACTCTAGTCCAGGCTGACCTGGAATTCACTAATAGTCTCAGGCTGGCCTCAAACTCACAGCAATCCTCCTACCTCTGCCACCCAAGTGCTGGGATTAAAGGTGTGCGCTATTATGCCCTGCTCTTTTCTAATAATCTTGCTCCAATTTTAAAAAGATATTTTATTTTTATTTATTTGAGAGAAGGATACAGAAATAGGTAGAGAGAGTGAGAGAATGGGTGCGCCAGGGCCTCCAGCCATTGCCAACAAACTCCAGATGCACGCTCTGCCCCCCTTGTGCATCTGTCTTACATGGGTCCTGGGGAGTCAAGCCTGGGTCCTTTGGCTTTGCAGGCAAGTTCCTTAATCACTAAGCCATCTCTCCAGCCCCCAACTTTTTCTTTGTGGTTTTTTGCAGTAGAGTCTCACTCTAGCTCAGACTGACCTTGAATTCATTATGTAGTATCAGGGTGGCCTCAAACTCATAGTGATACTCCCCACCCGGCTTTGCTCAGGGTAGGGTCTCACTCTGGCCCAGACTGACCTGGAATTTACTATGTAGTCTCAGGGTGGCCTCGAATTCACAGCAATCCTCCTGCCTCTGCCTCCTGTGTGCTGGGATTAAAGGTGTGCGCCACCACACCTAGCTTTTGCTCCAAGTTTCTATCCATAGAATTCCTATCCGTATAATTCCTTTATAGCAGTCATTTTTTTAGGGGGTGGGGGGCGTTTAAGGTAGGGTCTCACCGTATCTCAGGCTGACTTGGAATTCACTGTAGTGTCAGAGTGGACTTGAACTCACAGTGATCCTTCTTCCTCTGCCTCCTGAGTGCTAGGATTAAAGGTGTGCACTGCCATGCCTAACTTTTTTTTTTTTTTTTTAATATTTATTTATTAGAGAGAGAGAGAAAGGCAGCTAGAGAGAATGGGCATGCCAAGGCCTCCAGCCACTGCAGATGAACTCCAGACGTGTGCCACCCTGTGCATTTGGTTTATTTAGGTACTGGGAAATCCAACCTGGGTCCTTAGGCTTTGCGGGCAATCTCCTTATTTCTCTAGCCCTTATTTTACTTTTGTGTGTGTGTGTGTGAGGTAGGGTCTTGCTGTAGCACACGCTGACATGGAATTTACTGTGTAGTCTCAGGCTGGCCTTGAATTTACAAGTGATCCACCTATCTCTGCCCACCAAGAGCTGGGATTAAAGGCATGTGCCACCATGCCCAGAGAGAATGGGGCCTTAGAGTCTCTAACCACAACAAACATGCATGCACCTCCTTGTGCATCTGGATTTACATGGGTTACTGGGGAATCAAACCTGGTCCTTTGGCTTTGCCAGCAAGTACCTTAACTGCTAAGCCATCTCTCTAGCTCCTATTTTACTTTTTTTTTAAAAAAAAATATTTTATTTTTATTTATTTTATTTATTTGACAGAGAAAGGGGGGGAGAAAATGGGGGTGCCAGGGCTCCAGCCACTGCAAACAAACTCCAGATGTGTGTGCCCTCTTGTGCATCTGGCTTACGTGGGTCCTGGAGAATCGAACCTGGGTCCTTTGGCTTTGCAGACAAACGCCTTAACTGCTAAGCCATCCCTCCAGCCCCCTATTTTAGTTTTTGAAGTAGGATCTTGCTCTGTTGCTCTGACTGACTTAAAATTCAAATCACTCTTCCTGCCTTAATCTCCCTACTGGGATTATAGGCATGAATCACCATGCCAGACATTTTTGTTATTTGAGACAGGATCTCACTCACTGACTTAAGTCACTGTGTAGCCTAAAGTGGCCTTGAACTCATAATAATCCACCTGCCTTAGTCTCCTGAGTGTTGGGATTATATGTGTGAGGCATCACACCAAACATGTGCCTAGCATTTTCTAATTTCTTTGTTCCTTTGTTATTTATTTATTTGTAAGGAAAGAAGGAGAAATTGTGTGGGTGCACCAAGGCTTCTTGTCACTGCAAATGAACTCCAGATGCACCATTTGTGTATCTGGTTTTATGTGGGTATTGGGAAATCAAATCCAGGCTGCCAAACATTTGCAGGCAAGTGCCTTTAACTGCTGAGCCATTTCTCCAGCCCTGTTTGTTTTTGAGGCAGAGTTTGGGGGTGGAGAGATGGCTCAGTTGTTAAGGTGCTTGCCTGCCAAGCCTGATGACCCTGGTTCAATTTTACAATACCCATATAAAGCCAGATGGACACAGGGATACAAGTATCTACAATTTGTTTCAATAACTAGAGGCCCTGCCTGGTACACTCATTCTTTCTGTTTCTCCCCAGTCTCTCTGCTCATAAATAAATATTTAAAAAAAAATTTCTAACTTTATTGGGCATAATTATTATGTAATGTTTAAGATATATACTTTGATAAGGATATGTATGCATTATGGTACTATCACATTCAATATAATGGACAAATCCATAGCCCTCAAAGATGTCTAGTATCATTGTATTTTTCCTTCCCTCTTCCTCTGTTTCTTGGCAACCAGGGATTTACTTTGTCACAAAGACTCATTTGCATTTTCCGATATAAAATAGAATCATACAGGAATTATTTTGGGGGTGACTTCTTTCATTTAGTATCTTTTTTTGTGTGCATGTGGCAAGTTTTCCCTCTGGCCCACATTGATCTAGAATTGCTCTGTAGTTCCAGCCTGGCCTTGAATCCATGGCAGTCCTCTTACCTCAGCCTCCCTAGTGCTGGGTTAAAGGCATGTACACAGGCTGGAGAGATGGCTTAGCAGTTAAAGCACTTGCCTGTGAAGCCTGAGGACCCAGGTTTATGTAAGCCAGAGGCACAAAGGTGAGGCAAGCGCAAGGTCACACATGCCCACTCGGTGGTGCAAGCATTTGGAGTTCAATTGCTGCATTCAGTGGCTGAGGCCCTGGCACACCAGTTCTGTCTCTTTCTCTCTACAATTTAAAAAAAAAAAAAAGCGTATACAACTGACTCAGAACAATTTTTTTGAGATTCACCCATGTTGTATGTATCAGTAACCCTGTTCTTGTTATTATTGAACCATATTCCAGTCTATGAATATATCCCAATCTGCCTGTCCAGGCACATATGTGTCTAGCATTGGGCTGTTTCAGCTAAAACTGCTATAAAGATGTATGTAGGGGCTGGAGAGATGGCTTAGCGGTTAAGCGCTTGCCTGTGAAGCCTAAGGACCCCGGTTCGAGGCTCGGTTCCCCAGGTCCCACGTTAGCCAGATGCACAAGGGGGCGCACGCGTCTGGAGTTCGTTTGCAGTGGCTGGAAGCCCTGGTGCGCCCATTCTCTCTCTATCTGCTTCTTTCTCTGTCTGTCGCTCTCAAATAAATAAATAAAAATTAAAAAAAAAAAAAGATGTATGTATAAATCCATATACAAATAAATACTTTATGTTTCTCTTGGGTAGAATGTTTTGGGTCTAATAGTAGATGTCTTGTGCCGTAAGTAGTTATATACCAGTTTACCATTCTTTCATTTATTTATTTTTGGTTTTTCAAGGTAGGGTCTCACTTAACCAAAGCTGACCTGGAATTCACTATGTAGTCTCAGGCTGGCTTTGAACTCATAGCAATCCTCCTACCTTAGCCTCCTGAGTGCTAGGATTAAAGCTGTGCGCTACCACACCCAGGTGAAACTTTTATTTATTTATTTATTTATTTATTTATTTATTTATTTATTTATTTATTTGAGAGCAACAGACAGACGAGAAAGAAAGAGGCAGAGTGACCTGCTGTGCCAGTGCCTCCAGCCACTGAAAACGAACTCCAGATGCATGCACCCTTGTGCATCTGGCCTACATGGGTCCTGGGGAATCGAGCCTTGAACCGGGGTCCTTAGGTTTCACAGGCAAGTGCTTAACCGCAAACCATCTCTCCAGCCCCAAAACATTTATTTTTTTTTTTTTTTGAGAACTTATTTTGGCTTGTGGTTTGATTGATTGATTGTTTTTATTTACTTACTTGAGAGTGACAAGAAAGAGGCAGAGAGAGAAAGAGAGTATGGGCACATCAGGGCCTCTAGCCACTGCAGATGAACTCCAGACACATGTGCCACCTTATGTGTCTGGCTTATGTGGGTGCTGGAGAATCAAGCCTCAAACCAGGATCCTTAGGCTTCATAGGCAAGCGCTTATCCACTCAACCATCTCTCCAGCCCTCCCCCCTCCCTTTTTTTTGAGGTAGGTTCTCACTCTAGCTCAGGCTGACCTAGAATTCACTATGAAGTCTCAGGTGGCCTATAACTCATGGAGGTCCTCCTACCTCTGCCTTCCAAGTGCTGGGATTAAAGGTGTGTGCTACCACACCTGCCTCCTTTTTTGGTTTTTTGAGATAGGGTCTAGCTCTAGCCCAGACCTGGAATTCACTGTGTAGTCTCAGAGTGGCCTTGAACTCAAGGTGATCCTCCTACCTCTGCCTCCTGAGTGCTGGGATTAAAGACGTGTGTCACCACACCTGACTGAAACATTTTTAAAAATTATTTATTTATTTATTTATTTGCAAGCAGAGAGAGAAGAGAGACAGAGAGAATGGGCATGCCAGAGCTTATGGCCACTGTAAACAAACTCCAGATGCATGTGCCCCTTGTGCATCTGGCTTATGTGGGACCTAGAAAATCGAACTGGGGTCCTTTGGCTTAAGAGAAACACCTTAACCACTAACCCATCTCTCCAGTCCTGAAACATTTTTGGGGCTTGCTTAAAGCTATGCCACATTATACACAGCAGACTCTTTATCATGGAAGCCCCTCTTTTCTGGCTGCTCCCACACTTCTCTTTTTTGTTTTTGTTTTTGTTTGTTTGTTTATTTATTATAGAGTGGCAGAGAGAGAGGGAGAATGGGCACACCAGGGCTTCTGGCCACTGCAAACACACCCCCTTGTGCATCTGGCTAACGTGGGTCCTGGGGAATCAAGCCTCGAACCAGGGTCCTTAGGCTTCACAAGCAAGCGCTTAACTACTAAGCCATCTCTCCAGCCTATCCCACACTTCTCTTTAGGGTAGAGATAGTTTGTTGGAAAAGCTGATGATGTTGTCTCATATCAGTTTTTTATCTGTTCTCAGCTGAATATCACCACTATGTCCACTGCTACACCCAATAGCAGCATTCGGCCTGTCTTTGGGGGGACAATGTACCGGTCTCCCGTGTCTCGACTTCCTCCTTCTGGCAGCAAGGTTAGTCATCTGTACAAGCACATCCCTGTGTACTACCTGTTTGCCCAGAGGCCCCCTGCTCTGTGTGCAATTCAAAATACATGGCAGTCTTAAGCTGAAGTACTTAAATTAAGGCAGTGCTCATTGGCACAGTGTGGCATGGTGGCCTACACAATGCTAAGTACATATGTGTGGCATTTTGAACCAAGACTGCAGTGAAGTGTGGTGCAACAGGGGTGAGTACTGCCCGAAGTTTTGGTTGTTATGTATTTAGAAAACTGCATTGCCTAATTTTTCACAGCCCCCATATTCAGATATGCAGCCCCATGTGGGATCACAGTCCACAGTTTAAGAAGCTGGGCATTAGAAACTGGTCTGAGACTGAGGGAAAACAGTCAGTACCCTTCACTGGGCTGTCAGGGAAACTATAGATCAGGTGGTCTTCGAGCTTAGCCAGCTTCAATCTCCGGCCCTGTAGATGGGTTACAGGCTAGTGACACTGATCACTAGACCTAGTGAGAAGTATGGACTGTGCCAGAAAGTATGGTAGCCTTTCAAACACTCAGGCTGGGCACAACACACATGACCTGTAAGTCATAAGCAATTCATATTGTGCTCAGTGGTAGAGCACATGATGTAAACTTACGAGGCCCTGAGTTCAGGGCAAATAGCACATCAACAAAAGTCATATTTATTTATTGTCATTAGAAAGAGAGTATATACACATCAGGGTCTTCTGCTTCTGCAGATGAACCCCAGATGCATGCTCCATTTTGTGCATGTGGCTTTATGCTTACTGGATTGACAACCAAATTCCTTTAACTTCTGAGTCATCTCTCTAGCACAAAAGTCACTACCCCCCCCCTTTTTTTTTCGAGGTAGTTTTTGCTCTAGCTCAGGCTGACCTGCAGTTCACTATGTAGTCTCAGGGTGGTCTTGATCCTCCTACCTCTGCCTCTTGAGTGCCTGGAATGAAGGTGCCACCATGCCCAGAAAAACTCACTTTTTTTTTGGTTTTTGAGATAGGGTCTCGCTCTTCTAGTCCAGACTGACCTGGAATTCACTGTGTAATCTCAGGGGGGCTTCAGACTCACAGCCATCCTCCTACCTCTGCCTCCTGAGTGCTGGGATTAAATGTGTGTGCCACCATGCCTGGCTTAGAAGTCACATTTCTTTTAATTAAAAGTATAGGATTACTGACGTGAACATAAATGCGCGACAGACAGGGAGCATTTGGAGTCGTGTGTGTGTGTGTGTGTGTGTGTACGCACAGTGATACATGGATTTATCTACTTTCTCTGCAGCCAGTTGTGGCTTCCATCTCTTCTGGAAAGAAAACACCTCGAGCTGTCCGGCTTGGGGCCAATAAGGAGAACCTGGAGCTCAATGGCAGCATCCTGAGCGGTGGGTACTCTGGCTCAACCCCCCTCCAGCGCAACTTCAGCATTAATTCTGTTGCCAGCACCTATTCTGAGTTTGCGGTAATTCACCTTTTCTAATATCTACCAATTTCTGGGGAGCACACAGTTGGGGCAGCATGGTTATCTTCCAACGGCACCCAAGCTATTCAGTCAGGATAGTTGTTACCTTGGATGCTGAGAATCCCTTTCCTGCCTTGATCATGTGAGGGTGTGGGTGGTTTAAGGGGGTATAGAGGAAGGAAATTGGTGCGGACAGTGAAACATTTAACCTGGACCCTGTTTGAGCCTGACCACTCCCTGGCTGCAGGAGGTAACCGTTAATCGCTGCCCTGGTGCTCTCTCGGTGGAGTTCTTGGTAATTGTCCTAATTCTTTGTTCTTAGAAGGATCCATCCCTCTCTGACAGCTCCACTGTTGGGCTTCAGGTCTGTATGGCAACCCCTGCATGTCCCTTGTCACCTTTCTAAACTTATCTGTTGTCTGCTGGCTTCATTACCATCTGGGCTCAAGGACTATACTAATCCACAATCTCAGCTGCATCATCATAGAGACCCCTCCTTTCAAAACAAAAAAGATGAAGTAAGCAGGAATTCCTATTATGGGCTTCCAAAGTAAATAATTAATTCCTGTTTCCAATAGATGAACCTCCTGATTAGTAAGAAAACTTGTTCAGACTTGAATTGGATTCTCAGCCATACCTAAGGTTAAGCAAAGATTTTTTTTTTAATATTACCAGAAGGAAAAAACAAAACAAAACAAAAAAACCAATTGTGATATAAAGGCCTAGAATGTGTTAGAAAGAAGAGAGGGCCCATCACATGGGGATGGGAGCCCCAGCTGTGTGCTGCTTATACTGAGGTTCTTGGCCTGTGTGCTGATTACTTCCTGGAGTATGTGCCTTACTAACCCCTCAGGACTGAATCACCCACTTTGTCTGCTGCTCATTTTCTCACCTCTGCTTATTTCTATCATGTTGAATGCTAATGTATGTTTGAAGCATACATTACAGATGAAAGTAAGTTTTCACCGCATGGTTTCACCCTCTTGTACCTGCTCTGAATTTGCTTCCATTAGCTGCAGTGTCTTAACTAGCTGTTCTCTCTTGCCTTACTGTCTTACTACTTAGAGGTAAGGCTACCCTCACCCATGGGGGTACTGAGTTAAAGCCTAGGCCACTTCCTCTCTTGTTACCATAGGGAAGAAGAATGGACAGTTTTCCACAGTAATGGCCAGTTTAGAACACAAGCCCTTTTCATGTTTAGGCACTTTTTCCCAGTTACATGTGTGGTAGTATTTCTGCCAACAGAAATGGGTGCCTGCGGTTCTACTTGGCTAATTACAGGATGACAAGTCCAACTTTCCTTTTTTTTTTTTTTTTTTTTTTTTTTTTTGCTTAGGCAAATCATTTCATCCATCTCTGGCTAAGCTGGCAGGCTTCATCTGATAGTGACTGCTGTGCTTAATAGATTTTCAGGCAGCACCAAAGTCACTAAACTAACCTCTGCTAATACCTGTATTTCTCTGTAGCCACTCATGCTTTACCTTCTGCTTCTCCACCATGTGCTCCAGCATGAGATCAGATCACCAGCAGGTTACAAGGTCCTCAGCCCCAGGGATTGGTAGATAAATGGCTTGGCCCAATGTTTGCAAAGGGCCCAAGAAACCAAAGCATCCATCATGTGCTAGGCCCTGGGTTCTATCCCCAGTATGGCAAGAAGAAAGCAAGGCTTGTTGCTTACTTGGCTTGCAAGTCCAAGAGTGAAGTACAAGGGCCTTCTCTTGGTGAGGTTTTAACAGTGGACTGGCTGAGGACAGTGGGCAGGAGCATGTGCACATGCGCTTGGCCTGTGACTAACACAATAGTGCTCAGAGGTCCTTACCATCTGTTCCTAGCATAACCTTGCTAGAGTCCTCTGTGTCAGGGAAATTGCCTGGGGTGGGGGTGGGGTTGCTAATATTTAATTGTGTCTAGAATGGAGGGCCATGTATGATGGAGGGGTAAAATAAATTATTTATTTTTTTAACAGCGGGAACTTTCAAAGGCTTCCAAATCTGATGCTTCTTCTCGAATCCTCAATTCAACCAACATCCAGTTCTGAGAGTCCCTCACCAGTCAGCCAGCTGGGGCTTTTTGTGCCTAGATTGGATGTACTGATTTCACACAGGGTGACTTCATAATTTTTCTTGAGTTTAGGTGTGCTTAAAACCCTGGACAGGTTCTGTGATCATGGGCCTAACTTAGACAAGAATGTGACCAATGAAAATACTTCATAGGTATAGTGGGTTCATGGAGACATTCTATTTTTTGACTTCAGGAATACCTTAAAAGTTAGTTTATAGCAGTAAATACAAATTTTAGCATCTGAGATCTGATCACTTTCTCTACCCCATTATTCTACTTAAAGCATGATGAAGGGCTTATTCCACCATCATATAAGAAAATTATTGACTATGCTTAACTTTGGGGTATTGGCCACATAATCTGGCTTGTATACTTATAAATTAGTGATTAACATCTTTTTTGTCTAGGGATATTCAGTTAATGTTATAGCTTTGCTCTTGCTCAAAGGCCTGTCCCCAGCACTCAGACTGAGGAGGACGTCTTTTACGTCAGCATTCAAGATGACCCAGTCTGCTGCCACTGCGGCAGGGAGGATGTGGGGGCTTTGTTAACTTGTGTACAGTTGTGTTTTATAGTGCAATCCCTTTGGGGGGGTATGTGTGCATGAACACACATGCTTGTCTGTACTGTTTATTCAGTTCTTCTCTGGCTTCAGTTCTCCTATCCCTGTGCCCGCTGTACCTGTTCCTCTGTAGTTGCCAATTAAGTGGAGAGGCTGTCTGCGTGGGTTGGGCCATTTCTGTTGTGGAGATCAGCAACTTTGCACATGTCACTACTGGGGAGTTGTTCCTATAATAACATCCACGCTGAGGCTCCTTTACCTATGCCATCCATCACTACTGCTTCCCAAAGCACTATTATTTATTCTGTCTGCTTGCACCAACACTGCTGTCAACACATTAAATGGTTCTTAAAAGCTTATCAATGTACACTTGGTCTGTAGGTGTCATCAGGCTGTTCAGTCATATATATATATATGTCTTGTTTTTAAGATATAAAAACATTCTTGAAAATAAATTAAAATGTATATATTTACCTTTCAAAAACTGCTTATTTTTCTCTGAGGCAGCTTTTGGTTGGTTTGGCCTGTGGGCTGAATACTAAAAGAACTTAGGAGAAATTTGGGGGCTAGGGAAGATGGGTCAATGGTTAAGAACATGTGCCACTTAAACAAAAGGGTCTAGGAGGGCCTGAGACTGTTCCATTCATTTATCCTAGAACCCACTCCGAAAGATGAGAATCATGGGGGGCTCGCTGATGAGACAAAGAGCAGCTCCAGGTTAAGGGAGAGACCTGAGCCGAAGGAAGTACACAGGTGATTTGAAGTTCATAATTACACACAACCAAAGAATAATTATGATTTGTATATTCTCTTGTGCATTTCTCCAAGATCTTTTGGCTAGGGTTGTAGTTCATTTAGTAGATTGCTTGCCTTGCATGCCCCAGCTTTGGGTTCAATCCTCAATATTGCACAAACTGATGATGTGGCTATTACTATTGTTACATTAGTCTAATTTAGTAATTTAAGCATTCACATAAACCACAAAAATAAGCCAGGCACAATGGGACACACCTGTAATCCCAACATGTAGGAGGTAGAGGCAGGGATCAGAAATTCAAGGCCACTGTGGGCTCTAGGCCAAGTTGGAGGCAAATAGGAGCTATGTGAGACCCTGTTTTGAAAACTAGAGGAAGCTAGGCATGGTGGCACACACTTTTTAAGAAATTATTTAACAGAAAGAGGCAGAGAGGAAGAGAGTGAGCATGCCTCCAGATGCATGTGCTGTCTGGCTTATGTGGGTCCTGAGGAATTGAACCTGGGTTGGCTTTGCAGGCAAGTGCTTTACCTGCTAATCCATCCCTCCAGCCCAGCACACACCTTTAATCCCAGCACTCAGAAAACAGAGGTAAGAGGACTGCTGTGAGTTCGAGGCCAGCCTGAAACTCGAGTGAATTCCAGGTTAGCCTGAACTAGTGCGAGACTCTAATGGGGGGGCGGGAAGGAAAATGAATTGACAATAAACATAAGTGTAGAAAGCAATGAAGTTGAATTTCTAGCAGAGAAAATTAATGAAACCAGAAACAAAAAGCAGTAAAATCAGTGAGCCTCTAACTGGGCTGATAAAGAAGGTAAAATAGATGAAAAATAATAATTTGTATATTTGAAGCAGGGTCTCAACAGTACCCAGGACCTAGAATTCACTCTACTTCAGGCTGGCTTCAAACTCAAAGCTATCCTTTAACCTCAGCCTCACAAGTGCTAGGATTAAAAGTAGATGCCACACGGTTGGAGAGATGGCTTAGCAGTAAGGCGCATGCCTGCGAAGCCAAAAGACCCTGGTTCAGTTCTCCAGGTCCCATGTAAGCTAGATGCACATGGTAGCATGTGTGTCTGGAGTTCATTTACAGGGGCTACAGGCCCTGGCGCACCCATTCTTACACTCTGTCTCAAATAAATCTTTTTTTTTTTTTTTTAAAGTAGGTGCCGCTATACTTGGCATTAAAGAAAACATATATTTTTTTCCCCAAGGTAAGGTCTCTGCCCAGGTTGACCTGGACCTTACTCTAGTCCCAGGCTGGTCTCAAACTCACAATGGTCCTCCTCCTCCTGCCTCCTCAGTGCTGAGATTAAAGGCAAGTGCCAAAACGCCCAGATAAACAAAAATTTTTTTGAAATGGGGATGGTGGCACAGGCCTTTAATTCCAGCACTTAGGAGGATCACTATGAGTTTGAGGCCACCCTGGGATTACATAGTGAATTCCAGGTCAGCCGGAGCTAATGAGACCCTACCTCGAAAAACCAAACAAATAAAATAAATTTTAGGCCGGGCATGGTGGCACACGCCTTTAATCCCAGCACTTGGGAGGCAAAGGTAGGAGGGTCGCTGTGAGTTCAAGGCCACCCTGAGACTACATAGTGAATTCCAGGTCATCCTGAGCTACAGTGAGTGAGACCCTACCTCAGAAAACCAATAAAAAATAAATAATAAAAATTAGGGCGGGAGGGATGGCTTAGCAGTTAAGTCATTTGCTTGCAAAGCCAAATGACCCAGGTTTGATTCCCCAGGACCCACGTTAGCCAGATGCACAAGGGAGCACACACATCTGGAGTTTGCAGTGGCTGGAGGCCTTGATGCGCCCATTCTCTCTCTCTCTCTGCCTCTTTCTCTCTCTGTTGCTCTCAAATAAATAAACAAATTAAAAAAAAATCCAGGTGTGGTGAGTTCCAGGTCAGCATGGGCTATAGAGTGAGACTACCTTGAAAACAACTATAATATGTATATTAGCAAATTGAATAATAAGGCCTAACACATCAAGACCAAATGATGCCACTTCTGTGTTCTTAGGAATGTAAGATGACATTTGTAAATGGAAAGTAATTCGTGGAGCCTGAAAAATTTTGTTACAGTAGGCCCAAGCAATCCCACTCCTAGGTATTATGCCCAACTATACACATATTCACACAAAAACACACAGACATGTTCCTAGAAGCATTCATAAGGCCAAGAAGTAAAAACAACTCAAAGCCCATCAGTCAAATGATGAGTCAAAGGAAATCTGATATGTCCATATAAATCATACAACCATCAAAAGGAATAAAGTGCTGGGCATGGTGGCGCATGTTTTTAATCCAATCCCAGCACTCGGGAAACAGAGGTAGGATCGCCATGAGTTTGAGTTTGAAGCCACCTTGAGACTACAGAGAATTTCAGGTCAGCCTGGGCCAGAGCAAGATCTTACATAAAAAACAGAAAAGAAAAAAAAAGCCAGGTATGGTGACACACACCTTTAATCCCAGCAGTTGGGAGGCAGAGGTAGGAGGGATCACCTTGAGTTCCAGGCCACCTTGAGACTACATAGTGAATTCCAGGTCAGCCTGGCCTACAGTGAGACCCTACCTCGGAAAAATAATAAATCCAGTGCTGGAGAGATGGCTAAGCAGTTAAAGCACTGGACTGCAAAGCCTAATGACCAGGGTTTGATTCCTCAGTATCCATTAAAGCCAGATACAAAGTGGTGCACACATCTGAAGTTTGTTTGCAGTGGCTGTAGGCCGTGGCATGCCCATTCTGTCTCTTGTCTCTACTTGCAAATAAATTTTTTAAAGTTTTTTTTTTTTTAAAGATGAATCCAAGCGTGGTAAGGTTCTAAGTGAAAATGTACTCGAAGGGGCTGAGGAGATGGCTCAGTAGTTAAAGGTGCCTGTTTGCAAAGCCTATTGCCCAGATTCAATTTCCCAATCACCCACATAATGCCAGACAGGTGTCCATTTACAGCCACAAGAGACCCTGGTGTGCCCAGACACAAATGTGCAAATCATAAGTTTTGAAATGGAGTTAAATGGCAAAAGCTGACTCTCAGTGGTTTCCATTCCTGGCTGTTCATCCAAACTACCTAAGATGAGGTGGGGAGACTTCCAAATCTACTGTGTAGACCCACACTCAGAGGTTCTGATCCATTCACAGTCGAGTAAGCAGGCCTGAAGCATCAGTTTTCCAAGTGCCCATGGGTTTCCAAAGTGTGGCAAAGTTGATGACCATGTCCTAAAACAAAGGGAGAAGGCTGTGATGAGGAGGGGTAAAAAGAGGCAGAGCTTTGGTGTGAGCAGTGGTTTTCCTTGACCTGAATGGGAGTTATTCTAAGTATTATCTTTATTGATCTAATATGATAGACGTTTATTTATGCATATTTCTATTTATAAAGAGCTTATGTTCATACATACATGTGTCAGCTCTTCTCTCTACAGCATACACATAGGTGTTCCAGGGCCCACAGGTTACAGCTTTGACTTGGAGTTGCTTTTCCACAAAGTATTCTACACGGCAAGGCCGATCTGAGCTGGCACTATCCTTGTGGCCAAGCTGTCCATATTTACCTGAAATGAAAAGAGCCCTTTTTCCCCCCCTGCTGGCCCTTGCTTTTCCCCTCCAGAAAGCCCCCCAGCCCGAAGACTGGAGTGTGGTGCTGGGGTTACACTCACATGCCTACTGGTCCTGCTCTGAATCTAGGAGACCAATTCCAGAAAGTATCCCCTCAGGCAAGCCTTGGAGTCCCCAAGAGGCTCCTACAGACTGTCTTGCTATCTATGCCAAGATATGTAGAACTCTGCCTCCATTTTTTTTTAACTTTAAAAAAATTATTTATTTATTTATTTGAAACAGAGAAAAAGGAAGAGAGAATGGGCACGCTAGGGCCTCCCGCCACTGCAAACGAATTCCAGATGCATGCGCCTCCTTGTGCATCTGGTTTATGTGGGTCCTCGAGAATCTAACCCGGATCCTTTGGCTTTGCAGGCAATTGCCTTAACCGCTAAGCCATCTCTCCAGCCCTCTCTGCTCTTCATTTTACACACTCTCTATTATTGCTTTTCTTTCTTTCTTTTTTTTTTTTTTTTTTTTTTTTTTGGTTTTTTCGAGTAGGGTCTCACTGTAGCCCAGACTGACCTGGAATTCACTATGGAGTCTCAGGGTGGCCTCGAACTCACAGCAATCCTCCCACCTCTGCCTCCGAGTGCTGGGATTAAAGGCGTGAGCCACCATGCCCGGCTTCTCTATTATTGCTTTTTCAAGGTCGTTTCATTCTAGCCTAGGCTGACTTGGAACTCACTCTGTAGTTCCAGGTTGGCCTTTCATAGCTATCCTCCTACCTCTGCCTCCAAAGCACTGGAATTAAAGACGTGTACCACTACACCAGGTTTTTTTTGTTTTCTCAATCTTTTTGATATTAAAAAACATTAGGATGTGGTGGTGCATGCCTTTAACCCCAGCACTTGGGAGGCACAGATAGGATCATTGTGAGTTCAAGGCCACCCTGAGACTACATAGTGAATTCCAGGTCAGCATGGGTTGGACTAAGACCCTACATTGAAAAACAAAAAAAGAAAAAAAAAATTATTTGTGAAAGATTGTGTAAGGGTGTGCCAACTTGCTGCTGCAAATAAACTCCAGATGCATGTGCCACTTTGTGCATTTTTCTTTACTTGGTTACTGGTGAGTCCAACCTGGGCTGACAAGCTTTGCAAGCAAGCATCTTCAACCACACCCCAGCCCTGTTTTGTCTGTTTTTTGTTTGTTTGTTTGTTTTTCTTGGTAGGGTTTAACTCTAGTCCAGAAACCTGGAATTCACTATGTAGTCTCAGGGTGCTCTCAAACTCATGGTGATCCTTCTACCTCTGCCTCCCAAGTGCTGGCATTAAAGGCATGCGCCATCACGCCCGGCTTCCCAGCCCTGTTTTTATACTTTTTTGAGACAGGGCCTACTGTAGCTCATGTTGCCCTGAACTCACTCAGCCTCCCAATTACACGTGAGCCATCACATCCAGTTTCCCCTTTCTCTGCTGGGACCAAACCACCACCACAAAGATGTTTTGTGAATGCAAGAGTTGTGACCATGCCATCTCATTTCTCTGATACCGGGTCTTGGACCTTCTGAGTGTGCCTAGATCCGTGCCCGCCCCAAGGACAGTCAGATGGCTTTTCAGTCCCACTCCTCCCAGCGATCAGGCTAAGATTCCTGTTTCCTCTAGTCTTTGCTGCTCTGTATGCCCAGGTCCTCCCCCACTGCTCTTTGTTTAAGGATCATAAAAACAGCCCTTTAACTTACCCCAGCCCCAGGTGTAGAGTTCTCCTGTCCCTGCAACCAAGGGGAGAATAAGCTGTCACCGCTGTTCTTTGGTTAAGACACCTGTCTATCCTGGCCTGGTACAACCCATTGCCAGAGTGCTACAATTCTCCTGAGATAGGCCTGGCCCAGAACAACACCTGCCTAACCACACTTGGGGTGGTAAAGGATCCAATTGAGAGGGGGAAAAAAAAGGAAAGGCTGGGCTGAAGAGATGGCTTAGCAGTTAAGGTGCTTACCTGCAAAGACTAACAACCAGGGTTTGATTCCCCGGTACCCACATGAAGCCAGTGCATGCATCTGGAGTTTGTTTGAAGGAGCTGGAGACCCTAGCGTGCCCATTCTCTCCCTCCCTTTTCTCTCTGCTTGCAAATAAATAAATATATAAAGAGGTAGGAGGACTGTTGTGAATTAGAGGCCAGACTTGGGACTACAGAATGAGTTCCAGGTCAGCCTGGCCTACAGTGAGACCCTACCTTGAAAAAAAAAAGAAGGAAAATAAAAGTTTATTTTCTTGTATGTCAACTGATTTGCCCACATTGTATGGTTACTAAGATTGAGAGTCTAGTGCTGGCCTGTGTGCATGTAAATGGAGAAGGGTCACAAGCTTCCTCCTGCAAGGATGTACTTTTGGATTAGACATACTGAGGACTTATGTTAAAGATATAGACGTAACTTGTCTTCCTCTCTCTCCCTTCCTCCCTCCCCCTTTGTTCTGTTTTCATTTCTTTGTTGTGCTGTAGTTTGAGACAGTCACTATATAGCCCAGGCTGGCCTCAAACCCCTGACATAACTCAGTAGTTAAAGGTGCTTGCTTGCAAAGCCTGCCAGTCTGGGTTCAATTCCCCAACTATTCATGTAAATCCAGATGAGCATTTGTTTGCAGTGGCAAGAGATACCAGAAGGGGCACATATGCACACATGTGCTTACACACACACACACACATATAAATAAATACATAGAAATGCAAAAGAAAGATTCTAGGTAGTCAATGCTCTTTTTTGGCGGCCCAAAGCAAAAAAGTGGGAGGCAGTACCTTCCTGCTCCAGCCTGAGCCCACCCTACTCACTTGTGACCACAGCCGTGTGCCGGGACCCACAGCTGGCCTTGACTGCATCTGAGCCCAGCGGAAGATCCAGTAAAGCTGGGAAGGGCTGGACAGCTATAAAGGGGACAGGGACTCCATCCTTGGCCCTGGCTGCTGCTTCCTCTCCATTGGAACAGTCCTCATCCAATCCTGCGATTTGGGAATGGTTATAATGCTATTTGATTTATTGTTTCTTAAATTTATTTACTTATTAGAGGCAGAGAGAGGGAGAGAGAAAGAGTGAGACTGGGCGCACCAGAGCCTCTAGCCACTGCAAACGAACTCCAGATGCATGCGCCACCATGTGTATCTGGCTTACGCAGGACCTGGAGAATCAAACCAGGGTCCTTAGGCATGCGCCTTAACTGCTAAGCCATTCCTACAGCCCTATTTATAACTTTTTTTTTTTCAAGGTAGGGTCTCACTCTAGACCAGGCTGACCTGGAATTTACTACATAGTTTCAGGGTGGCCTCAAATGTATGGTGATCCTCTTACCTCTGCCTCCCGAGTGCTGGGATTCTTTGCGTGCACCACTACGTCCGGTTATAATGACATTTAATACTGAGCATGAAGCTAAACCTCACCCGCACATTATCTTCTTCCTATAACAGCTCTACAAAGTACATCATTTTCTAGCTGCAGAGTGGAGTCCTCAACCATCGTTCTACAGGAGGTGGATTTAGGCTTGTATGCTGTACAGTGCCAAGATTGACACCACCTTTGCCAACACACCCTACTGTAAGGGGTTTAGAATCAACCCTGTGCTGTGTCCTATGCTGACAGGGTTGTGTCATGCTCCTCCTAAGCACTGTAGCTCTGTGATCAGCACACAGCCAGGAGTCAGTCAGGAATGACAGCAATATTCTGGAAAGATGGCCCTCACCTTCCCATGTGACTGTCTCCTCATCCTCTGCCAGGCTCCTTGCAGGTAGGGCCAGTTGCCCTGACTCGTTCCAGCCCCAGGTATAAATATCCCCAGTTTCTGAAAGAAACAAAGAGGATCCATGAACCCTCTCTACCCACCCCACCTCCTCTACAAGCTCTTCACACCGGGTCTTGGTGCCTAAAGCTTATCCTGCCCAAACACACCTCCAGGCAAAGGTACATCCCCCACCAAGTCCCAACATCTTCCTCGTGTCAGCTCCCTGCCCATGCAGTGCCTTCTGCTCATCCTTTCTTTTTCTCTTTGGTTTTTTTCAAGGTAGGGTCTTGCTGTAGCCCAGGCTGACCTGGAGTTCACCATGTAGTCTCAGGGTAGTTTTGAACTCATGGCAATCCCACCTCTGCCTCCCAAAGTGCTGGAATTAAATGCATCCTCCACTCTCTTTTTGTCTCTTTTTCCTTTTCTTGTTGTTTTTTGAGGTAGGGTCTGGCTTTAGTACAGGCTGACCTGGAACTTACTATGTAGTCTCAGGGTGGCCTCAAACTCACTGCAATCCTCCTACCTCTGCCTCCCTAGTGCTGGGATGAAAGGTGTGTGCCACCATACCCAGCTCACCCTTTCTTTTAGAGAGATGGAATCTTACTTCCTTACCCAGGCTGGTATCCAACTCTAGGCTTAAGAAGTCCCCCTGTCCGGATCTCCCTGTAGCAGCAGGTCATATGGTCTGGCACATGGCACCCAGCCTGATCAGTTTTTCTTTAACTCCCTCACTAGACCTTCTCCATTTTCATTCTTTCCTTCTATTGCTGAACTGTGGTCCCCAACACTGTATCCCCAGAACTTCCCTAATGGCTCCCTTTCAGATCCACTAAGGTAGCCTTTGGCCCTTTTCAAACTCGCCTACCACTGGTCGCATTGAAAGACTGCTGTCCCTGAAAGCTGGAAGAAGCCATTCTGCATGCAGTTCAATGGGAGAGAGAGAAATCACCAGTGAAGACACCCAACAGTGGACACTGCAAGCCTTGTATTTGGCCAGCCAGGTCAATGAGCCAACAGGTGCAATAGTGGCAAGTCTGTTATGGAGGAAACCAACTGCCCTCTAATTTGACTGGAGGCCTGCTCCATGGTACTGAAAACCTACAACAGGGGTAGTCATGAGCCCTAGGGGTATAATGTCTGCTGCTGTCTGGCTGAATGTATATACTGTGCTTATCAAACTGCCCAGTAAGCACTTCTCTTAATGTTCATATCCATATATTAATGCTACTCTCAGTTTTGGTAGAGAAACATCACTTTTCAAATGGCAGTAACCTTGGGATGACTCAGAAAGCACCATAGTGCTGAGAAGAAGTGACAGTGGAGTGCTCAGCACTGAAACATCTCTATCACACCTTCTAAGGCTCAGGGTCTATTGTGGAAGAGGTGGCAGAAAGAATGTAAGAGCCAAAGGAAGGGTAGGACTCCTTACAACGTGCCAGATACAAAATGGCCTGGATATCCATGACCTGACAGTGCCTGACACTACCTACACAAGACCATCATAATAGGAGGAAAAGATGATGACATCAAAATAAAAGAGACTGATTGAAAGGGGGAGGGGATATGATGGAGCATGGAGTTGTGAAGGGGAAAGTGGGGGGGAGGGGGGTGGAATTATCATGGGATATTGTTTATAATCATGGGAGTTGTTACTAAAAAGAAAGACTCCTGTCCCTGTCACCTATCTTCCCTCCCCCAGGACCGCTGCTCAAACACTACAGGGTTGGAGCAACAGCCCTAATGCCAAAAATCACTAACAGCAGCACTCAGGAGGCAGGAGGATCTGGAGTTCAAAGTTAGGACTAAATAGCAAATTCAAGACCAGCCTTGGCCACATGAGACCCTGTTTCATAAAACCAAAATCAGAAAGAGCAAGAGAAAGGGGTGGGGGAGGACAAGGTCATGGGCTTAGATCATGAGCACTATGTCACTCACCACTCACACAAACAGAGTGCCAGCCACCAGCCGCCACCTGAGCCATGCGTAGGCCTTGCAGTGCCTCCAACATCCTTGGCTCAAGCTCTGCCTCTAGAGTCCCGTGGCCCAGCTGTCCATGCCTAAGCAAAGGAGACCCTCGTCAGCTATGGGCACATACAGGAGCTTCTCCTGATCACACCCAGCTGCAGCTGCGTCTCACCTGCCTCCGCCCCAGGAGAACACCTGGCCAGCAGCGCACAGCAGCAACACGTGCTCGTTGCCCAAATCCAGCTGGCGCGCCTGCAGCTCTGGAGCCAGGGGCTGGCGGAAGGGCGGCTGCGGGCTCAGGTGGGCACGGGAGCCTGGCAGCAGCGGCAGCTTCGTGGCTGGACCATCACCTTCTGGCGGGTCTTCCCGCTGGGCCTCCGCCTCTGGCACCAAGGCGGTCTGCGCCCAGAGGGGCTCCCCGCGCAGCGCTGAGCTGGGCGCCCAGCCCTGCAGCTCCTCCAGGGACCCCGGCCCTGCGCGCAGCACCACCACGAGCCCCTCGGAAGCCCACACGTCTCTGCAGTCGCTGGCCTCACCGCTCGCGTAGCCCGACAACTCCACACGGCCTCCACCTACCGGGGGATGCGGGGGGCGGGGGGGACACTTACCGGACCCAAAACCTGGCAGGGTGGCCAGAAGTTGGAGTGAACGGTGTTCCTGGACAGGAATGGGGCCCACCCTAGGAGATGATGGGGCCAGCCTGGGCAGCGACGCTGGGGTGATGGGAACCGGGAGGCAGATGGAGAGGGGTTGGGGTGTCTGGAATTGGGGCGGTGGGGAGGGGTTGCTCACAGGTCATCAGCGCGGTGTAACTCCAGCTCGCGCTCACGCCGCGGATGTGGCCGCCGGCCCGCAGCGGCTCGGGGCTGAGCACCGCCTGACACCCGCGCCCAGAGCCCAGCGCCTGCCCGAAGCCACGGAATCCGAAGCCAAACCAGGTCCCGTGCGGCTCCTCGGCCATCCCCGGGCTGGGCACTCAGACGGCCCTCTGTCACCTGGCTGGGTTTGGGTAGGGGAGTTAACGTTGCAACCCGAAGAGATGAAGAGATTCTGCCAAATGGGCCACTAACGGGACACGGGCAAGTTGGGCCTTCCAGTAGCCACAGCTGCGGTATCTATAAAGTGGACAGACAGGATGCCATCCTCCTAACCACAGGAGCAGCCGGTCCATCCCGCGACCTGCCTGAAGGGTCACTAGATTTACGACTCTGAATCGTATGAAGCTGGGCTCTTTCCCTGGTCACAAGCGGCCATTGGACACTAGACCAAGTTCTGAAGACCCACCTCCGACTCCGCAGCTTCAGGCACTTTATCCTTCACAGTCCTGGGAAGTCGAGTCGCTTTATTTCATTAAGATTCCCAATTGCACAACCAGCACAGAGATAAACCAAATCTCACCCATTCGACATAAGTGCTCTTCATAGGGCAAGTACAGAGCATTTCCAACGCTCCGGAGCCCACGTGTGCACCCCTGCGGCCTGCAGTCCAATTACATCTAATTTCTATTTATTTGTTTGGTTTTATTTTATTTTAGTTTTGGTTTTTCAAGGTAGAGCCTTGCTCTAGCCCAGGCTGACCTGGAATTCACTACGTAGTTTTAGGGTGGCCTCCAACTCATAGCTATCCTCCTACCTTGGTCTCCCGAGTTCTGAAATTAAAAAGTGTACCCAGCTATTTATTTATTTATAAATATTTATTTGCAAAAATAAAGAGAGACGGAGATAATGGGCACACCAGGGCCTTCCAGCCACTGCAAACAAACTCCAGGTGCTGCTTGTAGCTCCCTCACGGAATTGTTTCTAATAAATCCAAATAAAAAACAATGTTTACATACGGTCTTAACTTATTAAATACAGCAAATTAAGTTGGGAGTGGTGGCGCACGCCTTTAATTTCAGCACTGGGAGGCATAGGTAGGAAGGATCGCTGTGATTTCGAAGCCAAAACCTGGACCTAAAGAGTTCCAAGTCAACCTACTCTACCTTGGAAAAAAACAAAAATAAATGCAGCAAATTGACAAAAATAACCGTTGGCTCTCCTAGTGGTTTTCAGCGGCATCTAGACATAATTTTCGAACTTTAATTGTGCTCTTACTTTGGTCCAATAAAATGATTCATCAACTTAGCTATATAAACAAGTGCTCACACTTAATTGGGGGAAAGTTCCGACAGCAAGGCCCTCCCTACAGTCGGTTCTGTTGGATCAGAAATTCACAGGCATTTTCAAGACTTTTTATTTATCTATTTTTATTTATTTATTTATTTATTTATTTTCGAGATAGGGTCTCGCTCTAGCCTAGGCTGACTTGGAATTCACTATGTAGCCTCAGGATGGCCTTGAGCTCACAGTGATCCTCCTACCTCTACTTCCCCTGTGCTGGGACTGAAGGCATGTACCACCCATACCCGGCCATTTTCAAGACTTTTAAAAAATCATTTATTTATTTGAGAGAAATAGGCAGGTAGAGAGGACAGAGAATGGGCAGGTCAGGACATCGAGCCGCTGTAAATGAACTCCAGACGCCTCTAGCTTATGTGGGTCCCGGGGAATCGAGCCTGAGTCCTTAGGCTTCGCAGGCAAGTACCTTAACTGCTCGGATATCACCCCAGCCCGCATTTTCAAGGCTTTTAAGCCAGAACTACAACCACAGCTTCTGGCCTCTCGATCCCTTTCGTGCTCACTTCCAAATCAAGGAGCCCTCAACCGCCCAGGCCAATCCTGTCTGTAGTCAACCTCGCGAAGCAGTGCAAACGCCGGGAATCAGCAGCCCCCAGCGCCAGGTGCCCCCGAGATCACGATTGAAGCAGCCGCGCGGCATGACAGGCAGCCATTGGCTGCAGCATCCTGCTCGGAGCCAATCGCTGGCTGGGACGACCATGTCCCCTGGGAAAAGGGCGGCCGCGGGACTCGCTCACCTGCACTCGGGGCCTCCGCTGAGCCGCTACCTCGGCTTAGCGCGGACACCCGCGTGTCGCCGGTTAGGACCACTGAGGGGACACCCATGAAGATCCGAGGGAAAGAACTGGTGAAGAGCAGCTCCCGAGACCCGCCATTCTCAAGCCCCGGAGGTCGCTACTGGACATGCGCAGGACTGATGCTCAAACAGGAAGCGGTAGTATTAGAAGCCTCCACCTCCCGCTGATTGGCTCATGTTCCGTCACTTACATCGGTTGAGCCAATGAGCTTCAAGTAGACACTCCGGCTCCGGGAAATGAGTTCCTAGAAGGCGGGAAGCCGGTTGAGACTCAAGGCTGTCCTCTAGCCCGGCTCAGCTATGGAAAGGACCTGGGTTTTCTGCGGGAGGGAAGTGCATACTAGTTCCGTATCCCAAGCGGTGCTAAATGGAGGTCACTGGAAACTCACACACAAATGCTTTGGTGGGCCAGCATGAGTCTACCCTAAAATCACTTATTATAAGGAAACTATCGTTTGATCAGCTTCCTAAGCTTGGCTCCTCAATTCAAGCTGGGCATGGTGGCACATTCCTGATTCCCAACATTCTGAGGATGGGCTACATAATGAGACCTTGCCCACCCACCCCCAAAATGTCGGTTTGTGGGACGACCTATTGGCCTCCTTTATAACGGCGCACTTAGCACACATTGCCCCACTAACCTCCAACCCCAGCAGTTCTGCCCGCACAGGGACAGGGTACACACACTTGAGTTCCACTCGCTTTATTAGAGGGGTGGGCCTACTAGAAGGCTCGGGTGATGTTCACGGCTGGTGAGGCTGACACCAGGTGTCCTTCTTGATGCCCAGAATCCTTCAGCTGGGATGGGATACACCTCCCCACATCCAGCTCTCTACAGTAGTGTACCAACAGGGCCCTTCTGAGGAAGGCAGTGCCAGCAGAGCAGGGCTGTGACTGTGGTCCCTAACTCAAAACAGCTGGGAAGGAGAGGCAAGTGTTCAGTGTCCTAGCCCCAATGGCCAAAGCAGCTGCTGTCCGGGTTCTCAGTGCTCAGTGTGGTGTGTACATTAGCCTTGGGCCCAGGGTCAAGCCCTCACTCTCCATCCTGGTTAGGTTGGATGAGCCTGTATTCCACTGCCTTCCCCAGGCAGGCTGCAGCAGCTCTGGTGACGGGGCTCGCCTCGCCTTTAGCAAGCACTGATAGGATCTCCAGCACTTCGCTCTCCATCAGGGTGCTGGCAACTTCCCTGGAGGCCTCCACCATGTTCAGCACCACCACGGCACCCCGGTGCTGCAGCTCCTGGTTAGGACTCAGAAGCAGGGCCTGCAGAATCTCGAGCCAGTGTGTGGTCTGCAGGAAACAGGGCAAGGATGGCCATTCAGCAAGAAACTCAATCCTAGCGGAAAACACACCCACACTCCCTGTGACTGCTCCCACCCACCCCCACCTTGTAAGGAGTTTATGGTCCCCTTGTCCTATTCCGGGGAGCACAGGCACTAACCACTTGTGGGATGCGGCTGCAGAGCGAGG
The DNA here is from genome assembly GCF_020740685.1 of Jaculus jaculus. Classification (NCBI taxonomy): domain Eukaryota; kingdom Metazoa; phylum Chordata; class Mammalia; order Rodentia; family Dipodidae; genus Jaculus; species Jaculus jaculus. The sequence goes on from NC_059104.1 coordinate 149,362,767, forward strand.
GCCGCATGGAGGTGAGCATGGCAAGTCCCCCCGCAGCCGCCCGCCGCAGGAGTTCATCATCTTCTCCACTGTACAGCACCAGAAGCTTCAGCCGGTCATTGCCCTGGGCTTCAAAGAGATCCTGCACCTGTGGGCAGATGTGAGGAGAGGACCATGTCAGCTGGACACACAGCACAGCCTGGGTTTGTGGAAACCACTGTCATCGACATTCACCTCCTTGCTCATGGCCAAGTTACACATGCACTCCGTGGCTGCCCGGCGGATCATCTCATGCTCCTCAAACATGTAGCCCTCAATCATGGGCACAGCCTTCTCCTTCAAGATCTTCTGTCTGCAGGATGGAGGTCGGCATGATCAGAACCCTTGCATCCACAGCCCATAAGCCCATCTCTGTACGGTCATGCCCTAAGTTCAGGAGTTCCCCTGGCAACAACTAAGGACCCTTCTGCCTCAAGTATGAAGCACAGTGCTTTCTGGTCAGGCTAGAAGATGGCATAGGGTTATAAGAACTGCTGGAAATGGGCTGGAGAGATGGCTTAGCGGTTAAGCACTTGCTTAAGGACCCCAGTTTGGGGCTCGATTCCCCAGGACCCACGTTAGCCAGATGCACAAGGGGGCGCATGTGTCTGGAGTTCGTTTGCAGTGACTAGAGGACCTGGGGTGCCCATTCTCTGTCTCTTTTTCTCTCTCTCTCTATCACTCTCAAATAAATAAATAAAAATAAACAAAAAAAATTTTTAATGCCAGAAATTAGTAGAACAGGATGGTGGTGACACTGGTGCCAACGCTGGGCATTTTTTAATTATTTATTTATTTTATTTATTACTACTAATTTCCGGCATTAAATTTTTTTGTTTATTTTTATTTATTTATTTGATAGCAACAGACACAGAGAGAAAGACAGATAGAGGGAGAGAGAGAATGGGCGCGGCAGGGCTTCCAGCCACTGCAAATGAACTCCAGACGCGTGCGCCCCCTTGTGCATCTGGCTAACGTGGGTCCTGGGGAATCGAGCCTCGAACCGAGGTCCTTAGGCTTCACAGGCAAGCGCTTAACCACTAAGCCATCTCTCCAGCCCTGAACTATCTTACTTAACGCTCACCAGTACTCCACAGTCAAGGCACATGCATGGTTACCGTGACTAACTTGCACAAGGGGAAACTGGGCTGAATGGTGAGTACTGTGTTCAAGATAAATAGTAATGAGGGCTAATGCACACTGATTTTGCACGCTGCTAGGGGCAGGCACCTACATACTAAGGACTTTTTTTTTGAGAGGTGAGGGGTTGAGACAAGCTCTATAGCCTAGGCTGGCCTAGAACTCACTGAATGGTTCAGGATGGCCTGGAACTTGGCAGTAACCCTTCTCCTTGCCCTCCCAGGTGTGGGAATTACAGGATGAACTAACATGTCCAGCTGAGCTAAGAACTTTAACATGTATTTTCTCAATGAACTCTCCACAGTACCATACCATGATCTAGATACTACAAACATCCAGTTTGAGGAGGAGGAAACTGCAGCAGAATAGCTGAAGAACTTGCTTGGGGTTATACAGTGAGTCAGGGAGTATCAACAGGGGAGAGGGGGGTGAGGGTACAGTCGGGGCCCCAGGATCTAACACCAGGCTTGGGCTTCTATATCCACAGTTCAGTAAATCAGCTTCGGACCTAGACAGTCTGAGTCCAAAGCCTGCAGTGACTCCCTTGGTGCCACCCTTGACCTGTGTGTTATCTGTATGGTGCAAAGGAATCACTGTGAGGCTCAAATAAGCCAACGACCAGAAACAGTGTTTTCTAAACTACAGAGTGGAGCCAGGCATGGTGGCACGCACCTTGAATCCTAGCACTTGGGAGGCTGAAGTATAGGAATCACTGTGAGTATAAGGCCAGCCTGAGGCTACATAGTGAATTCCAGGTCAGCCTAGAAGAAAGTGAGACCCTACCTCAAAAACCCAAAATGATAGATGCTCCCAAATCTCAACGCCCAGCTCTTACAGGACCTTACCGAAGCCTCTCGCTGATCCCTGCCAGGTTGGTTAGGGCCATGAGTGCCTCAAAGTTCTGCAGTCCTGAGCAGTTGAGGTGCAACAGGGAAACAAGAGGACGGACCACTTCATAGATCTGTGATATACACACCACCCATCAGGCCGCTTGCCACAGCATCCTCATATCCCCCAACCCACAGCAGGGAAGCCAACTCCCCCCGGCCCAAGCCCCGTGAGAAGGCTGCTCTCTAAAGTTGTTCCCCACTCAGGGTTCAGCAAAGTGTCACTTCCTGTTTGTCTCTAGGAGGAGCCCAGGCCAGAGGCCATCACACTCCACTAAGAAGACAGGTCAGCGTTGAGGCAAGGAGATATTTACCCGCTCGCCAGGAAAGGTCATCTCTGGGTTGGAGGTAATGGTGAGCTTGGCAAGTGCTTGGGCTGCCTTTGTCTGCCCAACATCAGTGCCTTCCAGGGCCAGTGGAAGCAGAGCCTGTAGGGACAAGTCCGTCAGCACCCAGGATGGGTCTAGGGGTGCCATCAGACCCTCAGGCCTTGAGGCCCTCCCAGATGCCCGTTCCTTTCTCCAGGTTGACGGGCACTCCCTGCTACGACCTTGTTCCCCTTTTTGAGGTTTCTCATTAAACTACCCAAACGCTCCCTCAAACACTTATTAAGAGCTAAACACAGATTGTGCTGGGCCTAAGGCAAAAGCAAGCAAAGGCAGGCTCTTCATAGGACTGGGAGGAGCCCGCCCACATCACCATCCCTCGCTCTGCAGGAAGATCTTCCTGCTGGTTACTAATCACGTCCGACCAAACCCAGCCTGTGGCACAGCAGCCACTGAGTCACGCTTTATAGGCTGACGACTGAGCATCAGGAAGGGGTCAGGACCCGGCTTACCTTGCCCCCACCCTGGGCAACCACAGTGCCTCGGTCCTCCACCTCTTCCACCAAAGCCAGGAAGACCCTGCGGGAGAAGGTGTGGTCAGCAGCGGGCGGGGCTGGGGCTCTGGCAGGCAGACACACTCATGGGCTCAGCAAACTGAGGCAGCCAAGCAGGTGGCCCCTTTGTGCCAAGAGGACCAGAGCTCGGGACGTGGGACCTGCTCCCTCTGTAAGGCACAGCACGGCTCCAGGCTGAGAAGTTGGGGAGCGGCAGGCGGGCTCACCTGGAGAGCAGCTCTCTGCAGGAGTTCGTGAGCACGGGGCTCTCGCTCTTCACCATGCAAGTCATGGCTGACACCACGCCAGCTGCCAGCAGTTTCTTCACGCGAGCTCTCACAAAGTTTGGTTTGTCCTGGGGAAGGGAACAGCTTAGGGAGGGGGTTCCTGACTAAGCAGACAGGGAAAGAAGGACCCTTTTCACAGCAGACAACTGATGAACACGGAAACAGTCAAGACAGAGGCAAACAGCCATCTTAAAGGAAGGCCAGCTGCTGAAGATGCCCAGCTCGGCTGGCTCCAAACAACGGCGATCCCCAGCTCCTTCTATCACCTCCCCCCTCAATACCTTAGGGTGCTGCTCAGGCACGTGCTGCTTGGCATACTTGGCCAGCTCCACCATTTTGGGGTCAGGCTCCTCATAGTCGTAGCTATTGGTGCAGTTGACAAGTGCCGAGGCCACCGCAAAGAGCACCGACCTCTCGTCGGACTGCCGGGAGCAGAGGGGCGCTGTGTCAGCCAGCCAGCCAGCCCAGGCGACCAGACCCAGGGTGGCAGCCCACGCTCTGCTGTCCCACCCGAGCACTAGAATGAGATGAAACACATGCCCCCCACCTCCCAGGCTCCAGACTTGGGGCTCACAACCTGACTCTCCCAATCTCTCCAAAGCAGCTACCATTCCTTTCTAGGTTTTATTTTCCCCCTTCTTCAAGGTAGGGTCTCACTCTAGCCGAGGCTGACCTGGAATTCACTATGTAGTCCCAGGCTACCCTAGAACACACAGCGATCTTCCTACCTCCGCCTCCCAAGCCAAGTGCTGGGATTAAAGGTGTATGCCACACTGGCTTCTGTTTTTGTTTTGTTTTGTTTTTGTTGTTTGGTTTTTAAGCTGCCATTCCTGATACTGTCACAGCCCACACCACACAGAGCCACCAGCTCTATCTTCCTCAGGCCACAAAGGCCATTGATAAGACTTGCCAAAGCCTAGTAAGTTCTGCTCCTAGGCCACACCCCCCAGGCTGACAAAAGGAACATCGGAGCTACCTTGCTGAGCTGGAACAGAGCCTTCAGAGCAGCCTCGTCCTCCACAAACTCTTCCTTCACGTCGGCATCAAAGGTGAGGTAAGCCAGGCCCTCCACGGCCCAGCGCCGAGTGCCGGCATCGATCTGATCATTGCACAGCCACCTAGGACATGCAGGACAGCAGATGACTGTAACAAGTGAGAAGCAGGAGCCAGGCAGAGTGGCACAGACCCGTAACCCCAGCACTCAGAGAGCTGAGGATCATGAGTTGCAGGCCAGCATGAGCTACAAAGTGAGAGCCTGTCTCAAAACAAAACAAAACCAAAAAAAAAAAAAAAAAAAAAAAAAAATTCAACCTGGGCTAGAACGAGACCCTATCTTAAAGGGACAAAAGAAACATAAAAGAAGTAGTTCTTTTAAAAAAAAAAAAAAAGTGTCTGGAGAGATGGTTTAGCGGTTGAGTGCTTGCCTGTGAAGCCTAAGGACCCCAGTTCGAGGCTTGATTCCCCAGGACCCACGTTAGCCAGATGTACAAGGGGTGCACGCAAGTTCATTTGCAGTGGCTGGAGGCCCTGGTGCACCCATTCTCTCTCTCTCTGCCTTTCTCTCTGTGTCTGTCACTCTCAAATAAATAAATGAACAAAAAAAAAATTACAAAGCCGGGTGTGGTGGCGCACGCCTTTAATCCCAGCACTTGGGAGGCAGAGGTAGGAGGATCGCCATGAGTTCAAGGCCACCCTGAGACTACAGAGTTAATTCCAGGTCAGCCTGGACCAGAGTGAGACCCTACCTCGAAAAACCAAAAAAAAAAAAAAATTACAAATAAAAAAAAGCCAGGTGTGGTGGCACATGCCTTTAATCCCATCACTTGGAAGGCACAGGTAGTTGGATTGCCATGAGTTCAAGGCCACCCTGAGACTGCATAGTGAATTCCAGGTCAGCTTGCACTAGAGTGAGACCCTACCACAAAAAAAACAAAACAAACAAACAACAACAACAAAAAAGTAGTTCTTCCCAGTTGCTGGGTGTGGTGGTGCACACCTTCAGTCCCAGTACTCAGGAGGCAGAGGTAGAAACATTGCTGTGAGTTTGAGGCCAGCCTGCAATTACAGAGTGAGTTCTAGGTCAGCCTGAGGTAGACTGAGACCCTATCTTGAAAACAAAAAGTAAAACAAAAAACAAAACAACAACAACAAAAGAAGCAGGTAGCAGGAAGGAATAACCAGGACAAGGAAGAAAGCCAGAGGCTTGAACACCCCTGTGACACAGTTCACAGGCCAAGCTCCAGGAGGGTCTGCCTGGAGGAGAGCAACCCCTGCCTGGGTCAGCCAGCAAGACTTGAGGAAGCTCCACCCACCACCCCAACCCCCCCTTCAGATCTGCCCCACAGGTGGAGAAAGACGTGACTCACTTTCGACACTGCTTGGCCAGTTTGAGAGTAGAGCCTTCAGCAAACTGCTTCATGCTAAAATCAGTCCCTCCAGCTGAGCCAAGCTTACAGAGACCCTGGGGGAAGAAGACAAGACCAGCTGCCCATCTTGAGTTCCCTCCTGGTCACTCGACCAAGCTCTGGGGACCATGCACACAAATCAGCACCCTCCCCACAGGTGACAGGAGCGTTGGGCAGCAGCCACCTACTGAGGCAGTCACATGACTGTGTGATAGACAATGACACACTGGCTACCAGTCTTCTGAGCCCTCCCCTTCCCAACTGTTCTCCCCTTTCCACGTCATACAAAAAGCCTTGCACACTAGGCATGGTGATGCACACCTGCAATCCCAGCACTTGGGAGGTAGAAGCAGAATGATCAGGAGTTCAAGGCCAGTTTCAGCTCTAAAATTATTATTACTATTATTATTAGTTTGTTTTGTTTTTCAAGGTAGGGTCTCACTCTGGTCCAGACTGACCTGGAATTAACCGTAGTTTCAGGGTGACCTTGACCTCACAGTGATTCTCCTACCTCTACCGCCCGAGTGCTGGAATTAAAGGCATGTGCCACTATATCCAGCTCTAAATTGAGTTTTGAGGCCAGCTTGGGTTGTATGAAACCCTGTCTCAAACAAAACAAGACCATGGCCCAAATCCTTACGAGAAACCCAGGACTAAATGTCCCAACTCCCAGGGTATAGCTGGAGCTGGTTCCTGGATGACTAAAAAACCCTAAACTGCCAGCTCCTGGGGAGGCTGCCTGTCTTTCCACGGGCCTTTCTGACCAACAAAGGATTGGCATGAGCCACCCTGCATTCCCTCAAACATCTTCTGTACTTGGTTCTTCTTCCCACTTGACCTTCCAGAAGCCCTGTGGTGGGCGGAACCAGGCCCACACCTGGGGCTCTGATGCGACCCAGAATAAACCTTTGCTTTCACCCGAAGTGTTAAGATTGCCCCATGAGGCGCCAGCAGGCCAGTACCCCTGCTTGGGTGCCTGCCGGCCCTCCCCAGGCCTCTCATCTCACCACAAGTGCCCGAATGCGGATGCTGTCTGTCTCGCTGCGCTTGTACAGGTCCTTGAGCAGCGAGACACCATTGGCAGTAATGAACGAGGCCCGCTTGGCTTTGCCAGCAGCGTGGATCAGAGCCTCCACGGCCACCAGCTGCTCTTCCTCCTGCTCAGAGGCGCACAGCGCAATCACACTCTCCATGACACCGCTCAGCTCCAAGGCCCGGTTGCCGGCATCACACGGGCCCTGCAGGAGGCATGACACCGTCTGGATGGCCCGTAGCTTTCCGGCCAGCCCGTGGCCCTCAAACCAGCTCCTGCGGGGCACAGAATGACAGTTGTCATGCCAAAGAAGACACAGAGAGCCTTTCTCACCCCTCCCCTACACTAGCTGGGCACCTGACACTTCTTGGACAGAAATAGCAAGAAAGCCTACCAAGAGGAAGGAAAACTAGGTATTTCTCCCTGAACAAGTTGCCAATTTTCTTTCACTTTATATTTAATTGTTTGTGTGTATGTGCGTGTGTATTAATGGGGTATACATACACACCTTTTTTTTTTTTTTTTTTTTCGAATTAGAATCTCACTCTAGCCAGGCTGACCTGGAATTCACTATGTAGTCTCAGGGTGGCTTTGAACTCACGGCAATCCTCCCACCTCTGCCGCCCAAGTGCTGAGATTAAAGATATGCGCCACCACACCCAGCTCACTTTGTATCTTTACATGGGTGCTGGGATATCGAACCCAGGCCAACAGGCTTTTCAAGCAAACACCTTTAATCACTGAGCCATCTCCCCAGCCCCCAACTTTCTTTATCCACCCTTTCACTTTCACCCTTGCCAGTGCCACTCCCCTAACGGAGGTTCATCTCACACAGATCATCCTGCTCGTTTCCTTTCCTACACTGAAGATTTCAGGTGGCTCCATTTGGTTCATAATTTACTGTCAGTTATTTCCGCACAGGGCAAGACTGTCATGTTTTGCTGTGAGTTAGAACCAATACCCATTAAGTGTTTAGTAAACATATGTGCTTAACACACTCATTGCAGTTTTGGAAAACCAACTTAAAAAGAAGCTGCCTGGGCTGGAGAGATGGCTCAGCCATTAAAAGCTCTTGCTTGCAAACCTGGCACCCTGAGCTCAGTTCCCCAGTACCCACCTAAAGCCATATGCACAAAGTGGTACATGCATCTAGAGTTCATTTGCAGGAGGCCCTAACGTGCCCATTCAGTCTCTCTCTCTCTCTTGCAAATAAATAAATAAAAGTAGGGGCCAAGCATGGTGGTGCATGCCTTTAATCCCAGTGCTTGGGAGGCAGAGGTAGGAGGATCGCTGTGAGTTTGAAGCCACCCTGATACTACATAGTGAATTCCAGGTCAGTCTGGGCTAGAGCAAGAACCCTATCTCTAAATCAATAAATAGGGCTGAGGAGATGGCTTAGCAGTTAAGGCTTTTGCCTGTGAAGCCTAAGGACCCAGGGCCAATTCCCTAGACCCATGTACGCCAGATGTGCATGGTGGTGCATACATCTGGAGTTCATACATGGCTAGAGGCCTTTATGCTCCCATTCTCTTTCTCTCTCTGTCTCTCAAGTAAATAAAAAAATACTTTTTTGCTGTTGTTGTTTTCAAGGTAGGGTCTCACTCTAGGCCAAGCTGTCCTGGAACTCACCACATAATCTCAGGGTGGCCTCGAACTCATGGCGATCCTCCTACCTCTGCCTCCTGAGTGCTGGGATTAAAGGTGTGTGCCACCATGCCTGACTCTTTCTTTTTTTTTTAATTTATTTTCTTTTTTTCTTCAAGGTAGGGTCTCGATCCTCCTACCTCTGCCTCCTGAGTGCTGGGATTAAAGATGTATGTCTTAAGCCGGGCGTGGCGGCGCACGCCTTTAATCCCAGCACTCGGGAGGCAGAGGTAGGAGGATCGCCATGAGTTCAAGGCCACCCTGAGACTACAGAGTTAATTCCAGGTCAGCCTGGACCAGAGTGAGACCCTACCTCGAAAAACCAAAAAAAAAAAAAAAAAAAAAAAAAAAAAAAAAGATGTATGTCATCATGCCTGACTTATTTATTTACTTACTTTTTTTAAAAAAAATTATCGGGCTGGAGAGATGGCTTAGCAGTTAAGCGCTTGCCTGTGAAGCCTAAGGACCCTGGTTCGAGGCTTGATTCCCCAGGACCCACGTTAGCCAGATGCACAAGGGGGTGCACACGTCTGGAGTTCATTTGCAGTGGCTGGAAGCCCTGGAGCGCCCATTCTCTCCCTCTCTCTCTCACTCTCTCTCTCTCTCTCTCTCTGTCGCTCTCAAATAAATAAACAAAAATTTTAAAAAAATAAAATTATCTAGCTGGACGTGGTGGCACACGTCTTTAATCCCAGCACTCAGGAGGCAGAGGTAGGAGGATCACCATGAGTTCGAGGCCACCCTGAGACTCTGTGGTGAGTTCCAGGTCAGCCCAGGCTAGAGTGAGACCCTACCTTGAAAAACCAAACAAAAAATAAGAAGAAAGAGAGAAAAAAAGAAAAAGAAGCTCCCTTAGTATAGTCACTTTGGAACAAGAAGGGGGTTCTGGGCCAGGCACAGTGCACAGAACTGTAAGACCAGCTACTTGGGAGGTGGAAGCAAGAGGATGGACTGAGTCCAGGTGTTCCAGGCAGCCTGGTCTACTTACTTAGCAAGCTCCTTTAAAAAGTATACTCCCACTTGGATGGAAACATATTTGTCATCGAGTGATGAGGTATACTTGCACTTAAACACAAATGATTTTCCTTTGCTATGATAGCCCTCTGGCAATGTGTTGCCAAAAAGTTTTAGAATTTTCATGATTTTGAGTGACAAAACAATTTCTTTTGACTATCTTGCTGGTTGACAGGAAATATGACCTTACAATTGTTAAATAGAAAATCCGAAAAAGGGAGACGTGTCTGTCTTTGTTGATGAATCTGAAAAAGGAAATTGTGCTAGTGCATAAAGAAACAATTTTTGGGGCTGGAGAGATGGCTTAGCGGTTAAGCGCTTGCCTGTGAAGCCTAAGGACCCTGGTTCGAGGCTCGGTTCCCCAGGTCCCACGTTAGCCAGATGCACAAGGGGGCGCACGCGTCTGGAGTTCGTTTGCAGAGGCTGGAAGCCCTGGTGCGTCCATTCTCTCTCTCCCTCTATCTGTCTTTCTCTCTGTGTCTATTGCTCTCAAATAAGTAAATAAAAAATTAAAAAAAGAAACAATTTTTATAGTCGGGAAACTGGAGCATCTCTGTCTAACTTTCCACTTGACCCCATTATAATTGCATTTTTATGTCAATTGGAAAGTTTTATTTGTTATTGTTGTCTGTATCCTCTGGCCTAAGTGAAAATGAAAAAGGGATAGGGATAACATAATTATAAATGATTAAAAATATTTTAATGTTTTCAGAAAATATCATAAGGAAACAGAAAACTCATGCAATAGTGTTAAGTCTTTCTTCAGTAAATTGTGATATTGTGTTTGAAAAGATGTTTCTTTAAAATCAAATATACCATGTGTTTTTATTGATTTACACTATTTCCTTTTGTTCTAATGCATAATTATATATTCGTGCTTATGAATAAATGCATGAACCATTGAAAAACAAAACACGGCAAGCTCCTATCTCAAAAAAAAAAAAAAAAAAAAGCCTCAGAACCACTTTGGTTTTCCTCCCTAAATCCACCCTTCTTGCTCAAAGCCTGTCATTTCCGTCCCTCTGCACAGAATCAGAGCTTTTCTTGCTGGCACCTTTGGTGGTGAGAGAGGCACAGACTCCTGACCTGATGTAGTTCTCACAGAGTCGGTGGAAATTCTCCCGCTCGGCATCACACTTCAGGTCATCGAACAGCTTGCTGAGGAGGATGGAGGCACTCATGCGGCTGTTTGCTGTCACCGTGAGCTCCCCGGGAGGGTCCTGCAGGGATCCCCCCACCTCCAGAATCTTTTTCAGACCTGGAAAGATATTCCACTTAGACGGCAGAACACTGGTGCCAAGCCCTGCAGGTACCCAGAAGGCTCCTCCCTCGAGTCAGGAAGGGCAGCACAGGGTAAGTGGCTTGCCAATGAGACGGGACCGCTGATCAGCCTGGCCACAGGCCTGAGGTTTATGTGGGATCTGCTTCGTAAGAGCTACGGGGAGAACAGTCAGGCTCGAAGAATCTTCGCAAATGATTCTCTCTCTCTTTCTAGTTCGGGTCTCACTCTAGCCCAGGCTGACCTGGAAGTCACTATGTAGTCTCAGGGTGGCCTTGAACTCACAACGATCCTCCTACCTCTGCCTCCCAAGTGCTGGGATTACAGTTGTATGCCATCACGTCCGGCCTCCATGCAAATGATTCTTAAGAAGAACCTTTGCAAGCTTTTCTTATTTATCTTTTTGGGAAATGAGCAGTATGAATTTATATACTAAAATGTGTATTTTCTCACAGTGTAGTGGTAATAGATCCTAACCAAGAAAAACTTCAAATAGAGAAAATTGACCCAGCCCTTCTGATCACCTACTTTCAGGACTGTCCAGTGAATATGCATTTGTGCATGTGCACACAACACACACGCACACACACCTGAAGGGTCTAACTTTGAGCTCTCTTAAGTAGACATACGAGGGCACTTTAATGTAGAAATATAGTAAAGTACAATTGCTACTTTTTGTTTGTTTTTTGTTTTTTGAGGTATGGTCTCCTAGTCCAGGCTGACCTGGAATTCACTATGTAGTCTCAGGGTGGCTTCAACCTCACAGCGATCCTCCTACCTCTGCCTCCCAAGTGCTGGGATTAAACGAGTGAGCCACCACACCCAGTAACTGCTATTTTCTCTCTTTTTTTTTTTTTTAAATTTTTTAAAAAATTTATTTGAGAGAAACAGAGAGAAGAGAGAAAGAGGCAGAGAGAGAGAGAGAGAGAATGGACGCACCAGGGCTTCCAGCCTCTGCAAACGAACTCCAGACGCGTGCGCCCCCTTGTGCATCTGGCTAACGTGGAGCCTGTGGAATCGAGCCTTGAACCGGGGCCCTTAGGCTTCACAGGCTAGCGCTTAACCACTAAGCCACCTCTCCAGCCCAACTGCTACTTTTCTTATCACTCCTAGGAATAAGCAGGCCTCAGCCATCCAAGAATGTATCACGTACCTTGGTCAATAACCCAGAGTGTAAGGCTGTTGTTGGGGTCCTTTGGTGATTTCCGGGGAACCACTTTAATCAGGAGGGTCAGGGCATTGTCTCGGCCTTGGCCAGAGACTCCCACTTCAGTCAGTAGTTCCAAGAGGTTACTGATGAGGACCTTCAGCTCCCGGGCCGGATCTGACAAGAACACACACTAGTGATCAACACACGAGGCATCCCGGTTCAGTCCTCAGCTCCAAGACGAAACACAACACAAGAAGAAAGCCGCAGTGGCTCTCCAGTGGTCCAGCCCTGTCTGACTGTTGAACTCCCCCAACAGCCAGAGAGTCACAGAGAAAAGGGGACCTGCATCCTGAGCTCTGGGCCAGGCTCCAGCTTTCCCTTCAAGTATCTTGGCTTCTTAAACTCTGAAGGGCTGAAGAGGTGGCTCAGCAGTTAAGGCATCTGCCTTCAAAGCCCAACGGCTGGAGTATGATTCCCCAGTGCCTAAGTAAAGCCACATGCACAAAGTGGCGCACGCATCTGGAGTCTGTTTGCAGTGGCTAGAGGCCCCGGCATGCACATTCTCTGTCTCTTTCTCTCTTCTTGTAAATAAATAAATAAATAAATAAATATATTTTTAAAAATCTAAAGTAAGCCAGGTGTGGTGGCACACGCCTTTAATCCCAGCACTTGGGAGGCAGAGGTAGGAGGATCACCATTAGTTTGAGGCTACCCTGAGACTACATAGTGAATTCCAGGTCAGCCTGAGCTAGAACAAGACCCTGCCTCAAAAAGAAAAAAAAAAAATCTAAAATAAGGGGCTGGAGGGATGGATTAGTGGTTAAGGTGCTGGCCTGTAAAACCAAAGGACCCAGGTTCAACTCCCCAGGACCCATGTAAGCCAGATGCACAAGGGGGCACATACATCTGGAGTTTGTTTACAGTGGCTGGAGACCCTGGTGCGCCTATTCTCTATCTTTTTCTCTCTCTTTCTGTACATCTTTTTCTCTCAAATAAATAAATAAAAATTTTTTAAGAAAATATCTAAAGGAAGCTGGGCATGGTGGTGCATGCCTTTAACCCCAGAACTCAGGAGGCAGAGGTAGGAGGATTGCCATGAGTTCAAGGCCACTCTGAGACTACATAGTGAATTCCAGGTCAGTCTAGGCTAGTGTGAAATCCTACCTCAAAAAACAAAACAAAACAAAACCAAAAAAAAAGTAAGCCAGGCATAATGGTGCATGCCTTTAATCCCAGCACTCAGGAGGTAGAGGTAGGAGGATCGCCGTGAGTTCAAGGGCACCCTGAAACTACATAGTGAATCCCAGGTCAGCCTGAGCTACAATGAAACTACCTCAAAAAAGAAAAAACAAAAAACAAAAAACACTAAAGTAAAAGATAGGTATGATAGCAGACACTCACAAGAGTCTGGAGGAGAGGCTTAAAAATCTCAAGACGAGTCTGGGCTGCATAGCTAGTTCTACACCAGCCTTGGTAACACAGTGAGACCTTGTCTCAACAAAACAGAAAAGCAATCTAGAGTAAAATACTGTTATCATGCCATATTTCTGAACAACTTACAGCTTCAAGTCTGGGTCCTAAAAGCACTGGCCAATCTGGTTCAGTCTCCCCCCTCCACCCCCATGACCTCACCATCTAAAGGCCAGAGCTGCTTCCACTCACCCACAATGATAGCGCCTTCCTTGCCTCGGAAACCTCTCTTGACACCTTCCTTGAGGGCATCAAACATAACTTGCAGCAGGTGGCAGGCAGCCAATGACACAGCCTGGTTGTCCACACCCAGGATAGAGACCACTCGCCGAGTTCCCAGGACACTCAGGGTTGCCACAGTCTGGGGAGAGGGTGAGGCAGACAGAAACCTCTGGTTGGTGAGGGGTAGCCATCGCCATTCTTTTTTTTTTTTTTTTTCTTTCAAGATAGGGTCTCTCTCTAGCCCAGGCTGACCTGGAGGGTAGTGGCCTCGAACTCATGGCAATCCCCCCATCTCTGCCTCCTGAGTGCTGGGATTAAAGGCATGTACCACCATGCCTAGCTAAAGATACCTTTATTAAGAGATTTTACTGGAGAATGGAATTTCAAAGGGGAAAGTGTGTGTGGGGGGGGGGGGGAATTACCATGGGATATTTTTTTATAATCATGGAGAATGCTAATAAAAATTTTAAAAAAAGAGATTTTACAATTTAAGTTTTGAAACTTACAAAACTCAACTCGTTATGATATATATACATACACATACCTACATACACTCTTCTCACCCTTTGTTTTTTAGTTATTTTTAACATCAAGCCATATTAGACCCTAACCATGAGCTGGAGAGTATATGGCCAAAAAGTAAGCGAACATTTGGGTGGAAGAACCAGTTCCAAGTGAAAACAAAGCAGGCTGTCTAATGGTGTGTCCTGGGGTCATGCCAAGTTTTCTGTTGCAAAAGCTCTCTAACATAAACATTCAGGCTGGGAGTGGAGATACATGCCTATAATTCCAGCACAGAGAGAGCAGGATCACCCATAAGTTCTAGGCCAGCCAGGGCTTCACAGTGATACCACACAAAAACAAATGGAGGAGGCAGAAAGCAAAAACTTTCCATGGCTTCAGTGAGAAAAAAACAAGAAATACTTTAACTCCAGTGACAACCAGGCATCACCATGCCTGGCGGTTCTCTCATTCTTAACCCAAGGAGACCCAGAAATGTAACCCAAGCTTGGCTTCAAGAAATTTCACTGGTCCCTCTAATTGGACTGGAGGCCCACTCCATGGGAGGGCATACATCTCTGATACTGAAAACCTACAACAGGGGTAGTCATGAGCCCTACGGGTGTAACGTCTGCTGCTATCTGGCTAAATGTATATAGTGTGCTTATCAAACTGCCCAGTAAGCACTTCTCTTAATGTTCATACCCATATATTAACACTACTCTCACTTTTGGTAGAAAACCTTCTCTTTTCAGATAGCAGTGACCTTGGGATGACTCAGAAGGCATCATAGTGCTGGAAAGAAGTGACAGGAGTGCTCAGCACTGCAATATCTCTATCACACCTGGTGGCAAAAAGAATGTAAGAGCCAAAGGAGGGGTAGGACTCATTACAACATGCTCCTCCAGACACAAAATGGCCTGGATATCCATGACCTCGCAGTGCCTGACACTACCTACACAAGACCATCATAATAGGAGGAAAAGATCATGACATCAAAATAAAAGAGACTGATTGAGAGGGGGAGGGGATATGATAGAGAATGGAGTTTCAAAGGGGAAAGTGGGGGGAGGGAGGGCATTACCATGGGATATTATTTACAATCATGGAAGTTGTTAAAAAAAAGAAAAAAAAAAAAAAGAAATTTCACTGGGGCTGGGGAGATGGCCCAGCAGTTAAAGCACTTGCCTACAAAGCCTAACAACCCAAGTTTCAATTTCCCAGTACCCATATAAAGCCAGATACATAAGGTGGCACCTGCATCTGCAGTTTGTTTGCAGTGGCTAGAGGCCCTGGCATGCCCATTCTCTCTGTTTCTCTCTCTCTCTCTCTGCCTACCATGGTGGCCTTTAATCCTAGCATTTAGGAGGCAGAGGTAAGAGAACTGCCATGAGTTCAAGGACAGCCTGAGACTACATAGTGAATTCCAGGTCAGCCTGGGCTAGAGTGAGATCTTACCTAAAAAAAAAAAAAAAAAGAAGAAGAAGAAGGAAAGAGGGCTGGATGGATGGAGAGATGGCTTAGCAGTTAAGACACCTGCTTGTGAAGCCTAAGGACCCAGATTCGATTCCCCAGGACCCACATAATCCAGATGCACAAGGTGGTGCATGTGTCTGGAGTTTGTCTGCAGTGGCTAGAGGCCTTGGCATACTCTCTGTCTCTCTCCCCCTCTCCCTCCTTCTCTCTTAAAGAAACAGAGAGGGCTGAAGGATGGGTTAGCGGTTAAAACTCTTGTCTACAAAGCCAAAGGACCATGTTCAATTTCTCAGGACCCACATAAGCCAAGTGCACAAAGTGGAGCATGCATTTGAAGTTTGTTTGCAGCAGCGAGAGGTCTTGGCACACTCATTCTCTGTGTCTCTCAAATAAATTAAAAAGGAAGGAAGGAAGGAAGGAAAGGAAAATAAAGAAAAAGAAATTTCACTGAACACTACAATGAAGGGGTGCAGCATTGCAGTGTATGGTTGACATCCCAGGAAGACCATGAGTTCAAGGCCAGCCTGGGCTATATAGGGAAATCTTATCCTGTCTTTCTATCTACTTATTTATTTATCCATTCATTTATTTTTGTTTTTATGGAAGCAGGGTCTCACTGTAATCCAGGCTGATCTAGAACTTACTCTGTAGCCCCTACCTCAGCCTCCTCAGTGCCAGGATTAAAGGTGGATGCCACCACACCCAGCTTTACCATGTGTTTAAATATACATATATACATACAGACACATGCAGCCAAGGATCAAGTACACCCGTCTCCTGGGCCCAGCTAGCTCAGACCAGACCTGGAGGCATGGACTTCACCATCCTGGACAGCACCTCAGGAGCAGGACCATTCTTGCTGTACTGTCCATGCTTGGGCACCACAGTTTATGCTGCTAATTAGGTCAGGGTCTGGACCTATATATCATGTCTCCAAGGTGAAGATGTGGGTGACATCACTGATATCACTCACTGTGAGGACCGCTCTCCAGAGAAAAAGCCAGTCTAATCTTTAGAGCAAGGACAGAGCTCTTTTCTGGTCAACCATGAGGCAGTGGCTAGCTTTGTGTGCCGGCCGCAGGAAAGCAGTGTCGGGTGGGGAGGCCCATGCTCCCCCTTTCTGGCTTTATTCCATCTTAACTTACATGGATCTTTCCTGGGCCTTTTAGTTTTCCTTTTTAGGTTTTTCCAGGTAGGGTCTCACTCTAGCCCAGGCTGACCTGGAATTCACTATGTAGTCTCAAGGTAGCCTTGAATTCTGAGCTCACAGTGATCCTCCTACCTCTGCCTCCTGACTGTTGGTATTAAAGGCATGCATCACCACACCTGACCTACCTTTCTTTTTTCTTTAAATATTTTATTGACTTATTTGCAAGAAGAAATTATACCTCTGCCATGCCTTATTTTTATTTATTTACTTATTTATTTATTTATTTATATAATTGAGACGAAGTAGGGTCCCACTCTAGCTCAGGATGACCTGGAATTCACTATGGAGTTAGGGTGGCCTCAAACTTACAGCAATCCTCCTGCCTCTGCCTCCCAAATGCTGGGATTAAAGGCATGCACTACCATGCCCGGCTCAAGTTATTTTTTGTTTGTTTTGTTTGTGTGGTTTTGGTTTTGTTTTGTTTTTTCTTTTTCGAGGTAGGGTCTCACTCTGGTCCAGGCTGACCTGGAATTCACTCTGTCATCTCAGGGTGGCCTTGAACTCACGACGATCCTCCTACCTCTGCCTCCCGAGTGCTGGGATTAAAGGCGTGCGCCACCACGCCTGGTTGGTTTTGGTTTTTTGAGGTAGGGTCTCATTCTAGCCCAGACTGACCTGGAATTCACTCTGTAGTCTCAAACTCATGGTGCTCCTACCTCTGCCTCCTCAGTGCTGGGATGAAAGGCGTGCACCATCACACCTGGCTCTTTTTAAAAAAAAAATTACTTCTATTTTTATTTATTTATTTGCAAGCAGAGAAAGAGAGAGTGAATGGGCGCACCAGGGCCTTCTGCCACTGCAGAAGAATCCCAAATGCATGCGCTACTCTGTGTATCTGGCCTTACATGGGTATTGGGGAACTGAACCCAGGCCAGCAGACTGCCAGCAAGTACCATGTCTTTAGCTGTCTTTTATGTTCTTTTGGGAATAAGATGAGGGATGGAATGATGGATAAACAGACCCTCTATCCCACTTACCCGTGACTGGTGCTCAGAGCAAATGCCCACCAGCGTTCGCAAGGCTGCCAGCATGAGGTCAGTCTCTCCTGTGTCCAGCAGGCGTTGCAAGAGCTGAACCCCATTGCTACGGAAGATCTTCTCAGCTCCCGCGTCCTCTCGGGCCAACACCACCAGATTCTGAGAAGCCTGTTTCAAAGACAGCATATTCTTCTATTTTTTAAAATACAATTTTTTGTTTATTTTTATTTATTTATTTGAGAGTGACAGAGAGAAAGAGGCAGAGAGAGAATGGGTGCGCCAGGGCCTCCAGCCACTGCAAACGATCTCCCGATGCGTGCGCCTCCTTGTGCATCCAGCTAACCTGAGTCCTGAGGAATCAAGCCTCAAACCAGGGTCCTTAGGCTTCACAGTCAAGTGCTTAACCATTAAGTCATCACTCCAGCCCCAAAGACAGCATATTCTAACAGTGATACTGCACACACTGTGGTGTCCAGAAATCCCAAACCCTGGACCTCACTGCTTTGCTTTAGCACCTGAGAGGCACCAGCCACAAATTTTAACCACTGAAATTCAGGTTCCTTCTCTGTAGGCAGATAGAAGAAACTGCTTTCAGAGTTGTTATTAGAGCAAACAGGGTCCACAGTGAACAGAGCCTGAAAAGCAGAGACAGTACCTGAACACATCTGGCACAGAGCAGGCCACCAACGTGCACTATAAACACTAGTTTACTTCCCTTGGTTCACACTAAGCTGAGGCTCTGATTCCTGAAAGTTCCTGTCCGGGAAGCATCCCTGGTCAACACTAGTAAGCAGGGGGCTACGGGCTGCCATCAGCTCACTCCAGGGCCCATACCTTCTGCTTCTTTTCAGTGCCTTTCTCTTCTGGGTCCAACAGTATCTGGAACATCTGCTCCACTTTGGCATCTGTCGAGGACATGTACCGCACCTAGGACAACCCAGGAAGGCATGGAAGAAATCACTTCTCTTGGCCAGAGACAATGTATTTCATATCCATTCTCTCTGGCTTCCCTGAGGCCTGGCTCTTGTCTCTGGGAGGCATGGTGAGGATGTCTGGGCTCAGAGCTCAGGGCCAACACCTAGCTACTGGGGACAGGCAGAGACTTGCTGAGAAGCTCCTAAGCTTCCTGCTTGGGCAACAACCTATGCTAAAGGCAGTGTCTTCAGAAAGGAAGGTATCTTGTTAGCCATAAAGAAACCTACTCCTAGTACTGCCATCTAGGTGTGTCATCCCAAGAATGTCATTGTGACCCCAAGCTTGTCACATCTCTCATAAGAGAGCAGGAAGGTTATGAAGTGGCTGCTAACTCTTCCAGTGATGCTGTGTGCGCATGCATGTGTTAAATCAAGGTCACTTTTAGAAAATCCTCTTAATCCTGTTCTTTGTCCCCAATGTTACCATTTTGATGTGTATTACTAAAAATATTTTTCAAGCCAGGTGTGGTGGTGCATGCCTTTAATCCCAGCACTCAGGAGGCAGAGGTAGGAGGATCACCGTGAACTCAAGGCCACCCTGAGAATACAGAGTGAATTCCAGGTCAGCCTAGACTACAGTGAAACTTTACCTCAAAAAAAAAAAAAAAAAAAAAAAATTCAACAACATATTTTTAAGCCAGGCATGGTGACACAAACCATTAATCCCAACACTTGGGAGGCAGAGGTAGGAGACGAGCTGTGAGTTCTAGGTCAGCCTGGACTAAAGGGAGACCCTACCTTGGAAAAAAAAAGTTTTCAGTGCTGGAGAGATGGCTTAGCAGTTAAGGTGTTTGCCTGTAAAGCCAAAGGACCCAGGTTCAATTCCCCAGGACCCACGTAAGCCAGATGCATAAGATAGAACATGTGTCTGAAGTTCATTTACAGTGGCCCGAGGCTCTGGCATGCCCATTCTCTATCTGCTTCTTCCTCTCTCTCTCATAAATAAATAAACAATAAAATATTTTTTTAAAAAAAGCTTTATTTAGCTGGGCGTGGTGGCGCACTCCTTTAATCCCAGCACTCGGGAGGCAGAGGTATGAGGATCGCCATGAGTTCAAGGCCACCCTGAAACTACAGAGTGAATTCCAGGTCAGCCTGAGCTAGAGTGAGACCCTACGTCGAAAAACCATTTAAAAAAGGTTTGTTTATTATGTATTTATACAAGTATACCCAAAAGAAAAAACTTCATATTGTTTTGGGTATGTCTTTAGATCACTTAGCATAAATGATATCATACTATAGATGCATTATTAGGCTGGACCAGGAGCTCAGTAGCAGAGCAGAGCCCTTGCCTGTCGATGCTTTGTATATTTGACTTTTTCATTCACCAAGAGCTAGCTAGCCCTCCTTGTGATTACACCTAATCCACTTCTCAGAAACTACAACACTGATCCAATCAGTTTAGCCATTTCCATCCGTGCTGGGCATTAGGCAAGTTCCAAGAGTTCCTCCTACAAACAAGGCTGAAAGAAGTCAGATTTGGTGACACTCTCTTGTAATGCCTACACTTGGGAGGTGGAAGCAGGAGTTCAAGGCCAATCTCAGCCACCTATACCAATTCATAACTCACTGCCACACCAGTCAATCACCTGCCTCACTTCACTCCTTCTTGCCAAGCAGACCAACTTTTACACACATGAAACAATACCACTCTAATATTGCAATGCGCTTTGCCCTAACCACCAGAAAGGATGTATTGCTAATGTTCACTTGCCATCAATAGCTTCTCTCTGGAGAAATGGGTGTACACCCTTGACCCAGATCCCTTTTCTACTGGTCAATCCCCAATCTTTCTCAGTCTGCCACATACCTTCTCCTGAATCTGGCCCCCAATGTTCCGCAGGGCCTCCTGGAACACTTTGTTCTTGGGTTCTAGGCTCACACATCTTTGCAGGTCAAGGACAGCCTGGTCCAGGCGGCCCAGCTTCTCCAGGGCTTGGCTCCGTCGGTAAAGTGCTTTGACATCCCCACCGTCCTTTTCAATGGCTGAGCACAAACAGGAGCTCTGTCAGCACCCAAGAGGCCACCGTCTCCAGGCAAGAGCAGGAGGGAAAGATCTCGAGGGCCAGAGGAAGGTGGGGGTACGAATGTGGAGCCTGGTGCTTCCGCCTCAGAAAAAGTGAGGGCAGCTGCAGAAAAGGAAAGGCCCAAGGAAGTGGGAAAGCAAGAAGGCCGATGTGTCTCGGGGGCCAGAGGAGGAGAAAGGGAATGAATAGTTCAATGATCCCAGAATCCTCACCCACCACAGAAGACCCACATTCCCCTACCTTTCGATGCTTCCTTTTCTGCCTTATCATAATCTTCCTGTAAGAGAAGGAGCAGTAGTTAGAGAACAAGTGAGGCATCACAGGCACTCTTGTTCCTTCCCAACCCCACCACCACCACCCAGATGCCCAAAGACATCTGGCAACCATGGGTTGGTCAGGGAATACCCAACCGGGACACAAACAGCTGCCGCGATGGGCAAACTGAGGCTGGGGAGGGGAGTGACCAGGATTTAGAGCAATTCGACTCCCTCACCAGCTTGAGGTGGCAAGCGGCCCGGTTCCGATGCAGAACGGCCTGGTCCTGGGGCGTTGTGTCCAGACCTAGGGCCTGGGTGTAGGCGGTCAGGGCGCCTTCGTAGTCCCCGCATTTGAACAGCTCGTTGCCCTCCTTCCGCAGCTGCTCCACGGCGCTGGCCTGGGGAAAAGAGAGGCGGTGGGCTCGGGGCCGGGCAGCCAGGACAGATCCCGGGCGAATTCCGCAGGGGGCTAAGGATAGGGGAGAAGGCAGCCGGGGGCTAATCGGGCACCCCGGGGACCACAGGTCGGGGTTCGGGGTGGAAACCCGGGGACCACTCACAGTCATCGCAAAGGGGGGGTACCCGCGCAGGCGCAGTATCCGGTACGAGGAAGACGCCGGCTACTGCCCCGCCTGGGCCGTGCGTCGGAGGTGGAGCGGGAGCCGGGCGGGGCGGGGCGGAGCGGAGCGGTGGGCGGGCGGGGAGGTGGTGTCCGGGAAGGGGCGGTGCTCGGCGGCCGGCCGCGGGCGCAGCGACGCCGGGAGCGCGCCTAGCCTGTTCCCGGCGGGACCCGCAGAGGGCGCGCAGCGGATGATCGAAAGGGAGGGTGGCGGCGGCGGCGGCTGCAGCTGTGCCTCGCGCCCGGGCCCCGACCGCGGAAGAAGTGCACGAAATCTGCGGTCATCAGAGCCACCAGCAGCAGGCTGTAGAAGCCCAGAGCCAGAAGCGGGCCTGGGCCCCTGAAGGAGGGGGAGAGAGAATCTCGATCGCGCCGCTGGCCTGGGAGGGCAGCGTGCCCGATAAATAGGCGTGCAAACACGCTGTACGTACAGATTTGGGAACTCACAGGTACCCCACGGATGAAGACATCTGTGGCCAGATTCAGAATCAACTCCCCCCTCCACTACAATTTGTGAATGCGTGGACACAACACACAAATACACACACAGCCAGATTCAGAATTAACACCCCCCTGTTACAGTTTAATTACAGTGTAATCCACGGCAAACACACCTGGCTCCCGGTTACCAGCTACTTCGCGGTTGTTTGCCATCATGATGTACGCGGCTTCCCCCCACCCACCGCCCCACTAGTCTTTAAACCTTAAGCCTCCCGCCCCCTAATTCAGGAATAACGCCCCAGACACTGGAGCACCCTATTAGTGAGGCTCTGGGGCTACAGTTCTCACCTAAAGATGGGTGGGGGCGGCAGAGAGGACAGGTTAACTTGATAAAGGGCCTCAAATTCAGCCTGCGTGCAGCAAGAGGCCCCTGCGCCCCGCAGAAGGCAGCAGTAGGCTTCCTCCGGACTGTCAGACAGGCGGGGACAGAAGAAGCCAGGGTAGTGGCGGCCATCAGCATCTCGAGTGGTCTGGCACAAGTGGGGGTGATGGGCCAGCGCTGGAAAGAGGCAAGGGATCTGGAGATAAGCAAGAGGGATTTGTCCGCACCCCACTCCGCCCCTCTCACAGTGCAAAAGCGCTCACTTTCTACCAGGAGATGACACAGGTTCCCCACTCTCCCCGCCCCGGTAGCCCGTTTCACTCACCCTCAGGGGGTAGGGGGAAGAGATGTACCTGAGAGATCCGTTGGCTTGGCAAGGTTTACCCAGCTGAAAAAGAGCAACAACCCTATGGACAGTCCTGTCACCAAAGGCCCTGGTCTCTGGAAGCCCATGAAAGGTCACTTCCACCTCAGTATTGGTCCTAGAAAGCCTAATATGTCTTTCTAAGCCATGGCAACAGGCAATAAAGAATTAAAAATCAAAGCCTCTTAGGGCTGGAGAGATGCATCAGTGGTTAAGGCACTTGCCTGCAAAACCTAATGACTGGGGTTCAATTCCCCAGTACTCACATAAAAACAGATGCACAAAGAGGTGCGTGTGTCTGGAGTTCATTTGCGGTGGCTGGAAGCCCTGGAGCACCCATTCTCTCTGTCTTTCTTCTATCTCTGCTTGCAAATAAATAAATAAATAACATTTAAAAAAATCAAAGCCTCTAAGCATAGGGCACCATCAACATAAACCTGAAAGTTCTCTGCCACAGACTTTTAGAGAAATGAAAGCAACGGAGTTCCTATCTCCTGCTGGAAAATGTGGCTTCAAACTGCCCAAGGTTTTCTAAGCAGAAAGGGCAGGGGCTCGGAGGGCTAGGAAGGAATGAAGGATGAAGTTGTTGAGCCATTGTCCTGAAAAACAAAAACAGAGAGGCAAATATGTTTCTTTCTATCCACTCTCCCAACTTTTAGGCTGCTCTGGAAACCCAGGGAATTCTGACCACTCCATTTCAGGCCCCAAAGGCTTCCATTCCAGCCTGTGGGGCTTTCTTCCCTAACCACTGCAGCATGGCAACCGCTAAGCTAGCTGAAAGTCTGTTCCATTAAGCTTTCCCCTGAGCCTCATCTCCCCCAGCTACCAGCCCAAACACAAAAGCTCCCAATTTAATTAGAATGTACTTAGCAACTAGCCGCCTCCATCTTTGAGGGAAGCCCTTTTGGAGGAGTCCTCCATCTCCCTTATCCCTCATACCTCAGAGGTAGATGCCAAGCCTAAAACAGGGAATTCCTCCAGAAGGCCCAAGTCCATTAGCCAGCAGTAAAGTATTATTCCAGTGCCTACCCAAGCCAGGCAGCATCACGCTCCCCAAAGAGCAAGGACAAGACTTATCTCAAGGGCCACTAGTATGTGTCTGGGGACTGAAGCAGGAGTTGTTATGGCACAAGAAAAACACTGCAGCTTTTTCTCTAGCTCTAAAAAAAAAAAAAAAAAAAAAATCATGGAAAATGCTAATAAAAAATAAAAAAAATAAACAAATAAAATATATTAAAAAATAAAAAAGAGTCGGAGAGTTTCTATATAAATATATAAACACTGCTGCTGACTGGGAGGATAAATCTGAAGCAATTAGCAGGACTCTTAGTTTAGGGTCTAATTCTTCAGAAGACCCCAGTGCAAAGGGGAGGCTCAGGTGCCCATGATAGCCTGACCCTATATGACAAACTGGTTTTTTGTTGTTGTTGTTGTTGTTTTTGGTTTTGGTTTTGGTTTTCCGAGTTAGAGTCTTAGGGTGGCCTCGACCTCGTGGTGATCCTCCTACCTCTGCCTCCCTAGTGCTGGGATGAAAAGGCGTGCGCCACCACGCTCGCCTATTTTTAAAAAATATTTTATTATTTATTTGAGAGAGAAAGAATGGGCACGGCAGGGCCTCTAGCCACTGCAAACAAACTCCAGATGCCTGCACCTCCTTGTGCAGCTGGCTTTACCTGGGTACTGGGAAATTGAACCTGGGTCCTTTGGCTTTTCCGGCAAACGCCTTGACTGCTAAGCCATCTCTCCAGCCCTGGTGAACTGTTTAGTGCACTTTGCCCAATGACAGGTAGAAGATTGTTCCTGGTGGAAGAAGTTGCGTCTCTGAATCTGAAGCTAGGTGAACTGCGTCTTCTCCATGGCCCCACGGTCCTCGCTGCCTTTCCCACTTGGCACTCAACCCACTGTGAGGCCACTCACTGTTCATTCTGGTTTGTCCTCCGTCCCCTCTGCAGACTGTAGGCTCCCAGAAAGCCTGGCTATGTTCTTGGGTCCCTAGCAGTGCACAGTACGAAAGCAGCTCCCCACATCAGGTCTCTGTCCCCGCCTATCTCAACCCGCGGAAAACTGGGGTCTCCTGCATCCCTGGGCCTCCGAAGCGCGAGGGGGCGTTGCAGACGCTCTGCGCCGGCGCCCGGGCTGCAAGCGCGCGCGATGGATTCCGAGGCCGCGCAGCTACTGGAGGCTGCGGACTTCGCGGCTCGCAAGCACCGACAACAACGACGGAAGGATCCCGAAGGGACTCCCTACATCAACCACCCCATCGGTGGGCGCTCCTGTTGGGGAGCAGTCCTTGCGACGCCTGGGGGACGGGCACTGGCTGGGAAGGGAAGGCAAAGGGCATATGCTTCTGTGAGCGCCTACCTTGTCCCCCAAGTTCTGTGTCAAGCACTTTAGGGGTGATACGCCGGTTATGTCCACAACCACCTGGGGCAGTAGGCATTGAGCTCCCTTTGGCGCGGTCGATATACCGAGAGGGTAAGGGGCCGGGCACAGTGACGTATGCCGAGACAGGAGGATTGTTGTGAGTTCGAGGCCACCCTGAGACTACTTAGTGAATTCCAGGTCAGAATTATAGAGTGAGACCCTACCTCAAAAAAAAAAAAAAAAAAAAGGTAAGGGGCTTCCCAAGTCTTACCCAGCTATTGAGGGCCACATCTAGCTCTCCAAAGTCATTACGTTGTGGCTTCCTCTGGTCTGACATCTGCTTTGCCCCTGTCAGGTGTGGCCCGGATCCTAACCCATGAGGCGGGAATCACTGACATTGTGGTGTTACAGGTAATTTGACCCTTCTCGGCCAGGAAGTTAGGGGTGGGGAGGAGGAATTCCATTCAACCCTGGGGTACCCCTTAGCTGGTATCAACGGGACTAAATTGGCATCCTGTCCCCCAGGCGGCCCTGCTCCATGACACTGTGGAAGACACAGACACCACCCTGGATGAGGTGGAGATGCACTTTGGGACAGAGGTGCGGCGCCTGGTGGAGGAAGTAACGGATGACAAGACTCTACCCAAACTTGAGAGGAAGCGACAACAGGTAGAACAGGCGCCTCACAGCAGCCCAGGGGCCAAACTGGTGAAGCTGGCAGACAAGCTGTACAATCTGAGGGACCTAAATCGCTGCACCCCTGAGGGTATGCTCCCCCACTGGTTCTGAGGGGCAAGGGAGGGTTATCTAGCTCCCCAAGACACCGTTGGTTAGTTCCCCTCAAATAAGCCTAAACAGACTTAATCCCCCCCCCCCCAACTAAACCTACTTCAATGGTCTTCTTTCATAAGGTAAAAATAGAAATAGCTGGGCTAAGGGAAAGCTGTCAGCTCACTCCATCAGGAACTGATCTCCTGGTCTTGCAAAGAAGTGGGCAAAAGACAATGCTGAGGGGCTGGAGAGGTGGCTCAGTGGTTAAGGCACTTGCCTGCGAAGCCTAAGGACCTAGTTTCAATTCCCCAGGACTCATGTAAGCCAGATGCACAAGGTGGCCCATGTGTCTGGAGTTCGTTTGCAGTGGCTGGGCTCCCTGGGTGTGCCCATTCTTTCCCTCACCCGACCCTGCCTCTTCCTCACTCTCTCAAATAAGTAAATAAATACCTTTTTTTTTTTTAAAGACAATGCTGGCCTTGACATCACACTAGCGGGTTTCTGTCCACTATTTATTTATTTATTTATTTATTTATTTATTTGAGAGCGACAGACACACAGAGAAAGACAGATAGAGGAAGAGAGAGAGAATGGGCGCGCCAGGGCTTCCAGCCTCTGCAAACGAACTCCAGACGCGTGCGCCCCCTTGTGCATCTGGCAAACGTGGGACCTGGGGAACCAAGCCTCGAACCGGGGTCCTTAGGCTTCACAGGCAAGCGCTTAACCGCTAAGCCATCTCTCCAGCCCATTTCTGTCCACTCTTATGCAGGATGGTCAGAACATCGTGTCCAGGAATACTTCGAGTGGGCAGCACAGGTGGTGAAGGGGCTTCAAGGGACAAACCAGCAACTGGAAGAGGCATTAAAGCAGCTGTTCAAGGAGCGAGGGCTGACGCTCTAAGTGAGTGGTGCTGGGCCCTGGCCAGGGGCACGGGCTCTGGTCAGGTGCCACCAATCCGGATCCTCACTGCGGCATTCCAGCTCTTCCCCATCTCCTTCCCTTTTGCACTCAGCCTAGACAGCAAAGGGTAAAACCATATACACTTTTTCCCCCCTACAACATTGAGCCTCGGATAGAGGAATCAGATGCACCCCATCCATCCATGTGTTCTGGCCTTTCCCCAAGGCTTGGGTCTTTCTGCCATTTTACATGTCAGGACCCTTGGACCCTCAAGGACTTGGGCTTGCATAAACACTGGATTATTTGTCATTATGAAGAATAAAGCATTCGGGGTAAAGGTTTAAGTTGCTGCTGCTCTTCCGTCTTCCGTTCTCCGGCCCTTGCACGAGCTCCCTCGGGCTGCGGCCTCCTGTAGCACTGAGATGCATCGTTGTCGGGGAGACATGTATGTGGCTGGCTGGGGGGAATTTCTTAGTTTGGTTCAGTTGGAAGGGGCGTATGGGAAGGACTGCCACTGGCAGCTATGGCTGGGAACGGGAGAGACCCTAGCAGCAACATCGTGGGACCCCTTTTCCCATAACCAAACTACAGCGGGAGCTCAGCCTGCAGTCGGGAGGTACTTTGGCCTCTAGAGATCGCTGGTTCCGGGGTTGCTAAGCGGCAGGAACTTCCGGGATACCCGGAAACGCCCCTGGGGCGCCCCGTCCGGGGAGATGGGCGGAGCCTCTCTGCGAAGGGATCTCCTGGTCAAGGATTTTTGGTGCCAGATGCTTCTTTTTTTCTCCTACTGCTTTTTCTTCGTCCCTCTCCCCCCCCCTTCCCATTTTGGTTTTTTGGAGCAGCATCTCATTTAAGCCAGACTGGCCTCGAACTCACCACAATCCTCCTGCCTCCACCTTCGAGTATTACTGGTATCACAGGCAGCGCCGCTGCACCGCCGGCTCCTCTGAGGGCTCTTAGGCTTCCCTGAAATGCGATCGCCTGTGCGATGAGGGACTTGTTAGGTCAGAGGCTGCTTCAGGTTGAAATGTTGCCCCCAGTGAGGATCCCAGCGTGAGCAGAGGGGCAACAAGCCGACCGTGAAGGTAAAGCGAGTCCAGCTAGCTCCGCGTGCTGGCGCTCGCCTATAATCCCAGCACTTGAAAGGTGGAGGCAGGGAGTCCATAAAGATCATACCTCCAGTAAGTTAGAAGCCAGCCTGAGCTACAGGAGCCCTGTCTCAAAAAATAGGGCTAGGGCTGGAGAGAGGGCTTAGAGGTTAAGATGCTTGCCTGCGAAGCCTAAGGACTTAGGTTCGATTCCCCAGGACCCACGTAAACCAGATGTACAAGGTGGTGCGTGCATCTGGAGTTCGTTTGCAGTGGCTGGAGGCCCTGATGTGCCCATTCTCTCTATATATTTCTGCTCCTCTGCCTTGCTCTGTCTCCCTAATACCTTTTAGCCAGGTGTGGTGGTGCATACCTTGAATCCCAGCACTTGGTAGGCAGAGGTAGGAGGATCACCGTGAGCTCCAGGCCACCCTGAGACTAAAATAAAAATAAAAATAGGTCTAGAGGGCTGGAGAGATGGCTTAGCAGTTAAGTGCTTGCCTGTGAAGTCTATGGACCCCAGTTCGAGGCCCTGGCACACCCATTCTCTCCCTATCTGCCTTTTTCTCTCTGTGTCTGTCGCTCTCAAATACCTCGAAAAACAAACAAAAAATAATAATAATAAACAATGGGCTAGAGAGATGGTTCAGTGGTTAAAGGTGTCTGCTTGTAACCCTTGACAGCCCAGGTTCGAGTCCCTTGGTACCCATGTAAATTCAGCTGCTCCTTTCTTGGGGGTTGGGGGTTTTGAGGTAGGGTCTCACTCTAGCCCAGGCTGACCTGGAATTCACTATGTAGACTCCGGATGGCCTTGAACTCACAGTGAGCCTCCTACCTCTGCCTCCCGAGTGCTGAGATTAAAAGCGTGCACCACCACGCCCAGCACTTCTTGATTTTTGCTATGTTGCCCATACTGGCCTCTGATCCTGGTTCCAAGCGCTCTTCTTGCCCAGCCTCTTGGGTAGCTATTACCAGTAGTTATAGTATAATGTACATAAGAACACTTGTTTGTTTTGACATAGGGTCTTACTCTAACCCAGGATGGCCTGGACTTTCCAGTAATCATTCTGCCTCAGCCTCCTGATGCTATAATTACAGATGAGTCCCCACAACCTGCTCATCTTAGGCCATTTTGTTTTCATCTTAACCATTTAAAAAAATATTTTTTATTGATTAGAAACAGAGATAACAGGTGTGTGAGGGCCCCTAGCCACTGCAAAAGAATCCAGATGCATGTGCATCTGGTTTTTATGGGCTCTAGGGAATCGAATTTGGGTCCTTAGGCTTCACAGGCAAGTGCCTTAACTGCTTAGCCATCTCTCCAGCCCTCATCTTAACCACTTTTTTTTTTTCAAGGTAGGGTTTCACTCTAGCCCAGTCTGGCCTGGAATTCACTATGGGGTCTCAGGGTGGCCTCGAACTCACAGCGATCCTCCTACCTCTGCCTCCTGAGTGCTGGGATTAAAGGTGTGCGCCACCATGCCCAGTTTATTTTAACTCTTTCTAAGAATAGAGGCCAGCATGATGCCAAAGACCTGCAATTCCAGCGCTTGGGAGGTGGAGTCAGTTACACAGTGAGTTCAAGATCAGCCTGGGCTACTTGAGACCCTGTTTCAAAACAACAAAAAAGCTAGAGTAAGATTGAGTATATTCACAATGCTGTGCCGTCATCCATACTCAGAAATGTCATCTTGCCGACTGGAAGTAGGCATATTAAACAATGACTCCAGCTTTACAGTACGTGTTGAGTGGCATCAAATTGTAGCTGTCCTTCTATGATTGGCTTACTTCATTTAACATGACATCCTCAACATTCATCCTTGATGTAGCATGAGTCAGAATTTCCTTCCTTTCTAAGGCTGTTTTATTCCCTTGTGTGGGAGAACAGGAAGCCTTTGTTTTTTTTTTACAACGGCTGTAATTCCCCTTACTAGGGAGATACTTTTGTCCTCATCTCTTCCTAACGGTCCCACCTCTTAACTTTGGGGCATTGGATATGTTTCCTCATGAATTCCAGATGAACATATTCAAACATAGCATTCTTACAAAGAAATCCATGCTTCCTCCTTCAAGGACCTTCACACCCGAAATCACTTCTAATCTTCAACCCACTCACATTGCAGATGTTAAAGAGCCTTCATCCGGGGCTTGCTTTGTGCAGGCTCCCGGAATTACCAAGTCATGTTCAGGTCAGGTTTATTGTTTACTGTTTCCTTTCGTTTGTTTGGTTTTTCGAGGTAGGGTTTCACTCTAGCCCAGGCTGACCTAGAATTTACTATGTAGTTTCAGGGTGGCCTTGAACTCATGGCGATCCTCCTACCTCGGCCTCCGGAGTGCTGGGATTAAAGGCGTGTGCCACCACGCCCAGCATACTGTTTTTATTTTATTTTATTTTAAATTATTTATTTGAGAGCGACAGACACAGAGAGAAAGACAGAGAGAGGGAGAGAGAGAATGGGCGTGCCAGGGCTTCCAGCCTCTGCAAACGAACTCCAGACGTGTGCGCCCCCTTGTGCATCTGGCTAACGTGGGACCTGGGGAACCGAGCCTCGAACCGGGGTCCTGAGGCTTCACAGGCAAGCGCTTAACCGCTAAGCCATCTCTCCAGCCCGTTTTTATTTTTATGTGCAAGGGGAGAGAATGAATGGGCACACTAGGGCCTCGTGCCACTGCAAATGAACTCCAGGCACATGCAGCACTTTGTGTATTTGTCTTTAACGTGGGTACTGGAGAACTGAACTCAGGCCATCAGGCTTTGCAAGCAAGTGCCTTTAACTGCTGAGCTATCTTTCCAGCCCCAGGTTTATATTCTCTCTCTCTCTCTCTCTCTCTCTCTTTTTAAGTTTTCCAAGGTAGGGTCTCTAGCCCAGGCTGACCTGGAATTCACTATGTGATCTCAGGGAGGTCTCAAACTCACGATGATCCATCTACCTCTACCTCCCGAGTGCTGGGATTAAAAGGTGTGCACCACCACACCTGGCCCCAGGTTTATTATTTACAAGAGAAGTCAAAAGTAGACCTGATTAGTCCTGGCAACTGTTCTGATGTGAACTTTGCTGTCCACTGGCCCAGAGAGACTGGAGTCTTGTGAAGGATCTGCTCCCCTTCCTGTCACCCCCTTTCACACATTTTCCTTAGGGAAGAAAAATCTTTTCCCCCAAAGATGGAGAGACAGAGATTTGGCACACTAGGGCCTCTGCAATCAAACGCCAGATGCTTGCACCACCTAGTGGGCATGTGTAACCTTGCACTTGCCTCAGCTTTGTGCATCTGGCTTACAATGGGATCTGTAGAGAGATCAAACATGGGTCCTTAGGCTTAGCAGGCAAGCACCTTAACTGCTAAGCCATCTCTCCAGTCCTCCCCCAAAGATCTTTAGTTGGACAGTAAGCCTTACCAAAAACTGACCTGTCTTCCCTTTTGGGAGTCTCTTTTTTTATTGGGGGGGGAGTCTCTTTTTTATTTCATTTTTTTTTTTCCTGAGGTTGGGTCTCACTCTTGTCCAGGCTGACCTGGAATTCACTCTGTAGTCTCAGGGTGGCCTTGAACTCATGGCAGTCCTCCTACCTCTGCCTCCCCAGTGCTTGGATTAAAGGCGAGTGCCACCATGCCCAGCTTTATTTCAAATTTTTATTAACAACTTCCATGATTATAAAAAATATCCCATGGTAGCCGGGCGTGGTGGGGCACATCTTTAATCCCAGCACTCGGGAGGCAGAGGTAAGAGGATCGCCATGAGTTCAAGGCCACCCTGAGACTACAGAGTGAATTCCAGGTCAGCCTGGACAAGAGTGAGACCCTACCTTGAAAATCCCCCCCAAAAAATCCCAAGGTAATACCCTCCCTCCTCCCACTTTCCCCTTTGAAACTCCATTCTCCATTATATCCCCTTTGGGGGTCTTTGTTAGTAGGTGTAATTTGACATACAACATTTTGGGGGTTTTGAGTGGGAGGTAGCCTCTCTGTTACCCAAGCCTGCTCTGAACTCCTGGGCTTCAGTGATCCTCCTGCCTCTGCCTTCTGAGGAGCTGGAGCTCCAGGCACATGAAACTTTACCTGACCTCACAAGGGTCTTTTTAAAAAATAATTTAAAAAAATATTTTATTTAGACTGATTGGGGGGGGAGATATGATGGAGAATGGAGATTCAAAGGGGAAACTGGGGGAAAGAAGGGTATTACCATGGGATATTTTTTATAATCATGGAAGTTGTTAAACATTTGAAATAAAGCCGGGCATGGTGGCTCATGCCTTTAATCCCAGCACTCGGGAGGCAGAGGTAGGAGGATCACCATGAGTTCGAGGCCACCCTGAGACAACAGAGTTAATTCCAGGTCAGCCTGGACCAGAGTGAGGCCCTACCTCGAAAAACCGAAAAAAAATTGTTTTTTGAAAAAAAATATTTTATTTATCTGAGAGAGAAAAGGCATGCCAGGGCCATCAGCCGCTGCAAACAAACTCCAGACTCATGCGTGCAACTGGCTTACGTGGGTCCTGGAGACTCAAGCCTGGTTCCTTTGGATTTTCAGGCAAGTGCCTTAACCACTAAGCCATCTCTCCAGCCCTCACAAGGGTCTTCTTTACTAACCAGTGACAGACTCAAGTTCACGTTAGAGATGACGCTCTTTCTGCACAGGTGTTCCTGGTTATCCATGCCCTAGGCAAGCCATATCCCAGTGCTGTCTGAACCCAGATCACCTTGCAGATGGATCCAGCACTTAAAATAGTCTGCCTTTTTCTATACACTTCTAAATGGCCATACAGCCCATTCCTTTGCGAAACTGGTAACTATCTGGTTCAAAGTTTTTGCTTTTGTTGAGGTAGGGTCTCACTCCAGCCCATGCAGACCATCTGAAGCTCATAGTGGTCCCACCTCAGTCTCAGGAGAGCTGTGGTAAAGGTGTGCACCACCAACACCAGGCCTGGTTCCAGCTTTGACTAACCCTCACACCTGCAAAGCTTCAGCGCCACAGCTCCACGCTTACGGGTCACTGCTTGCCTCCCAAAGCACCTGGGGCAGCCGGGCGTGGTGGCGCACGCCTTTAATCCCAGCACTCAGGAGGCAGAGATAGGAGGATCGCCATGAGCTCGAGGCCACCCTGAGGCTACATACTGCATTCCAGGTCAGCCTGGGATACAGCGAAACCCTACCTTGAAAAACCAAAGACAAGGGCTGGAGAGATGGCTTAGTGGTTAAGCGCTTGCCTGTGAAGCCTATGGACCCCGGTTCGAGGCTCGGTTCCCCCAGGTCCCACGTTAGCCAGATGCACAAGGGGGCGCACGCGTCTGGAGTGCCTTTGCAGAGGCTGGAAGCCCTGGCGTGCCCATTCTCTGTCTCTCCCTCTATCTGTCTTTCTCTCTGTGTTTGTCGCTGTCAAATAAATAAAAAAAAAAAGACAAAAGGAAGTTCTAGGGCTGGAGAGAGATGGCTTAGTGGATAAGGTGTCTGCCTGCAAAGCCTAAGGGCCCAGTTTCAGTTCCCCCCAGCACCCACATAAAGCCAGATGCACCAGGTGGCACATGCTTCTAAAGTTCATTTGCAGTGGTTAGAGGCCCTGGTGTGCTCATTCTCACTCTGTCTCTCTCTAATACATAAATATTTTTTAAATTTTTTGTTCATTTATTTATTTGTGAGCAACAGACACAGAAAGAGGCAGAGAGAGAGAGAGAGAGAGAATGGGCACGCCAGGGCCTCCAGGCACTGGAAACGAACTCCAGGTGCATGTGCCACCTTATGCATTTGGATAACATGGGTCCTGGGGAATTGAGCCTCGAGCCGGAGTCCTTAGGCTTCCCAGGCAAGCACTTTAACCACTAAGCCATCTCTCCAGCCCATTTTTTTTTTTAAAGGAAATTCTAGCCAGGAATGGTAGTGCACATCTTGGATCCCAGCACTTGGAAGGCTGTGGAAGGAGGATCACTGTGATTTTAAGGTCAGCATGGGCTAGAGTGGAATGCTACCTCAAAACAACAACAACAACAAAAGGTAATTCTAACCAACATGGTGGCATGTGCCTGAAATCCCAACACTTGGGACCTAGGAATCTGCTTGTGCTGAAAAAGCTTTTGTGTCTTGCTCCTGTCTGTCACATGTGGCTGTACCCCTACAGGTCACTGTAGCACCCAGGCAGCAGAAGCCCCATTCACAACAGGCAGGAACCTGCGCCTGCGTGAGGCACTCCGGTGATTCCGGACATTTTGAACAGTGCTGCCTTAAATCATTTTTAAATATGCACGCCAGCCAGGTGTGGTGGCACATGCCTGGAATCTCGGCACTGGGATGTAGAGGTAATTACCAAAGTTTGAGGCCAGCCAGGAAGCTAGTGAGACTGTCTCCAAAAGAAAGTATGTGAGATTAAACACAGTTCCTGTCAGACAAATAATTTCATTGCACATCTAAAACCTCCAAAGAATAGCCTTTATTCTGCTAATTTCTTAGGAGTTCACAGATTCTCCCCTATTATCTGATTACAAACCATATGCTAGCAAGTAACACTTGCTGTAAGAGTTTCTTAGCATCCTTTACTAAGAGTTATAGCTCATACCACGTTCCATACTAAGCACTTCATGTTGAGAATCCTATTTCTTCTACCATGGCATGAGCAGGAGTCCACAACTGTGTGGCCTGACGCTGGCTGCAGAGGCTGGAGGACCTGCTGGGATTGGGATTCAGCCCTGTCACTTCCCGTCTTCACATGGCTGCTCAGCAGGTCCTCATGGTGCCCTCTTAGAACCCCAAAGCAAGGTTTCCTCTTAAGTAGATTCGCTTTTTTTTTTTTTCCAGGTGCTGCAAATATTTTTCTCTATTTCACATTTGTGTTTTCATCTTGTTGTTTCCCATAGCACACTTTCAATATTTTTTTTTTTGTGGCAAAACCTGTTTATCTTTTCCCCTAGCATGTCTTTTTATGTTTCATCCTATGTTTAGAAAAGATCTTCCCATAGCAGAGGTATAAAAATATATTTTCTTGAATAATTTTGCAGTTTTGTTCTTTCCCTCAAGATCTAGCTTTTGTGGAAACTGAGGTAGAGATCTAACTAACAAATAGCTAGTTGTCTCAAAGTACTATTTATTAAATAAAATCCATCTCTTCCCCACTTCAAATATTCCTTTTTTATCATATATCAAGTTTCCAAGTAGCTGGGTCTGGCTCTGAACTTGCCATGTTCCCTGTTGGTTTGTCTCGCCCAGTGTGTCAAGCTCACTGAATTCCTGCGGCCGAGAGAGACCGGTCCAGTCCTTTGGG
Source organism: Jaculus jaculus (assembly GCF_020740685.1). Classification (NCBI taxonomy): domain Eukaryota; kingdom Metazoa; phylum Chordata; class Mammalia; order Rodentia; family Dipodidae; genus Jaculus; species Jaculus jaculus. The sequence continues at coordinate 149,397,793 of NC_059104.1, forward strand.
AATTGTGGTAGGACAGAGCTTTTGCCTACCTTGGCACCACCAGCCAGCACATCACCATCACCACTCAGAACCTTCTGATATTCCTGTACCTATACTCTTCCAAACGAACTTCAGAACCTGCTGAATTTTAAAAAGGACCCAATCTTGCTGGAATTACATTGACTCTATGGGCTGGTTTAGGGAGAACCAAAGCCTTTCCAGGATCGTGTACAGCACTGGGGCAGCTCACAGAATGCCCAGCGGGTCTTCAGTCGACTCAGCTCTCACCGGTAGGAAGCTGTGCGGTCTAAAAACTGTGGCAATTATAATCTCCTTCAATAGGGCTTTGTGGTACCAGGACATTACTAAATGACAGCATGCCCCTAGCTAGCTGAACTCTGGTGGGAATGCCTGCACTATTTGATTCACTTTTTTTTTTTAACACTACTTGATTCTTTAGGATGCTATTTTCAGGATCCAACAGGCCTTTATCTAGATGAGGATGTTTCTTGATAGTCTTCACTGACTGAGAGTTTTAATAATAAGGGATAGAGTCTAAATTTTGCCAAGAATTTTTTCAGCATCTGTAGAAATGGTTATAACTGTTTGTTAACCAATGTTGAAATGAGGGCTTGTGAGCAACATATGGTCTCCTGATCTAGTCTCCGTCCTCCTCGTCCTGCATGCCAGAAGGAGTATGTCTGTAGACAGACCCAAGTGTGAAGCTTCCCAGCTCGATAGGCAGACCCGGTGCCAAACACCTTCTCAAGCTGACCAAGCACGGGGGTCTCAGAGGCTCCACTTTCTTATTTTCCAGAACCAAACCCCATGACAGGAGCTCATGAGGACAGTACACGAAGGGAACAGAGGAGGCAGGTAGGGTGCCACTGCCACCACCCCACAAATGAACACACCACCAAGCATCCAATATGGAACGGGCTTGGGGACCTGAAGTGTCCTAGAACATCTGGCCATGACAGTCTCTAGCAAATCTTTACCGCCACCCTGCAGCCCCTTGGCAGGGCAGGCTGGCCAGGTAGCACTTAGCATAGAGCCGCTACAGAAAGCAGCAAGGCTTTCAGGCTCTCAGGAGAAACGGATTCCTCCCTCTCCCTCCTCCCAGAACCACTCTGCTCCTGCTCCTCACACCAGGATGCATGGGCTCTGCATCCTCATAGGGTTCCCTTAGAGCTGGCTCCAGTGTGCAGTCACCTGACGCTGAGCCATTACCACTCAGCCTCCCTGACCTCTTCTGTTTGCCCCACTCCTACTTCCCATTTTGGGGAAAGGATAGATTTGGAATCTGTGCTCGGCTGGGCAACCACCCACCACCCAAAGGAAAGTCTGGCATGGCTCACCCTGACCAAGGGGCTCCTCTCCCTTGTCTCATTGGCATCTGCCCCACATGCCCACTACTGGGTCTATGGGTTGCCCCAAACACAGAAGCAGCAGCAATAAAGCGAGTGAGGGCAGAACCCAGTCTGTCACAATTCTCATGGGCACATCAGGACGGGATACCCAGTGATCTTGGTGTCAAACAAGAGGCAGTCTCTGTAGATGAGCTTTCTCTTCAGGCCACAGAAGCCCTCACCTAACCCAAGCGGAGGCGAAAGGTGGCAATCTCCATGGGCTCCACAGAGATGTCAGTGCTGTTGGAAGGTGAGGCCAGAGGGTATAGCAACGTCAAGGAGGTTGGCTGCAGGAACTCCACATCCAGGCCATGGAAGAGGCTCCCCAAGGCTACCTGTGCAGAGACAAGATGCACAGTTGTGTTGGGTCCTGCCACACTAAATAATGTACTCCACTTATAGCACTTCTTATCCCCACCCCTTTCTTTGTTGTTTTTAAAATTTAAATTTTATTTTATTTGAGAGAGAATGGGTGCACCAGGACCTCTAGCCCTTGCAAACCAACTCTAGACACATGTGCCACCATGTGCATCTGGCTTACGTGGGTACTGGGGAATCGAACGTAAGGTCTTTAGGCTTAGCAGGCAAGTGCCTTAACTGCTAAGCCATCTCTCCAGCCCCCTTTGTTGATTTTTTTGTTTTGTTTTTCAAGGTAGGGTCTTACTCTAAGCCCAAGATGACCTATAACTTGCTCTGTAGTCTCAGGCTGGTCTCAGACTCATGGTGATCCTCCTACCTCTGCCTCCCAAGTGCTGGAATTAAAGGCGTGCACCACCACACCCAGCAACCCTTTGTTGGTTTTATTTTTGTAATTTTTTATGAGAGACAGCAAGAGAGTTGGGGGAGGAAGAGAGGGGAAGAGAATTGGCATGCCAGGGCCTTCAACCACTGCAACTGAAGTCCAGATGTGTGCGCCACCTAGTGGGCAAGTGCCACCTTGCACTTGTGTCACCTTGTGCATCTGGCTTACATGGGATCTGGAGATTGAACATGTGTCCTTAGGCTTTGCAGGCAAGTGCTTTAACAATTAAGCCATCTCTCCGGTCCCCTTTGTTGATTTTTTTAAATATATATATATATATATATATATATACATATATATATATATACATACATATATATATATATATATATACACATACATATACATACATACATACACACACACACACATATTTAAGTCTATTTTCAAGGAGATAAAATGAATGGGCACTCCAGGGCCTCCAGTCACTGCAAACAAACTCCAAATGTATAAGCCACTGTGCATCTGGCTTTCCATGGGTACTGGGGAATCAAACCCAAGTTGTTAGGCTTTGTAAGTAAGAACCTTAACTGCTGAGCCATCTCTCCAGCCCACACTTTGGTGATTTTTTGAGATAGACTCTTGGGGATGAGGGCTCATGTAACCCAGGCTGGCCTCAAACTCACAGAAATCCTTCTGCCTCTGCCTCCCATGTGCTAGCATTGCAGGTGTGAGTCATGCCTTGCTTTCTGTCAGATTCTCTCTCTCTCTGTCAGATTCTTAAAAAGGTAATAGGGTTGAGTTTGTGGGACATGCCCATAATCCCAGCATTTAGAAGACTGAAGCAAAAGGATTTCTGTGAGATTGGGGCCAGCTTCACAGAAATATATGAAGCCAGCCAGGGCTATATGAGACCTCATCTTGAAAAAAATTAAATTAAGCTGGGCATGGTGGCACACACCTTTCATCCCAGCACTCCAAAGGCTGAGGAAGAAGGATCATTGTGAGTTCAGGGACAGACTGAGACTAATTCCAGGTCAACCCGGGCTATAGCAAGACCCTACCTGGAAAAATCAAACAGACAGATAGATAGATAGATAGATAGATAGATAGATAGATAGATAGATAGATATGTGTGTGTGTATTTTGAATAAATACAAAAAACAGAAAGTATCTGATAGAATCTATGGCCCCTCTCAGGAGCAATGTGCCTTCAAATAGGACTTGGTGTCCAATCTCAGGGTTAGGGTCATGACCTCAGGGTGGGCACCAGTACTCCAACCTGTGTCTTGGTTCACTTCGGAGTCACCAGCACCAGCACCAGCAAAGAGAATGATCAGTGCCAGCTGAAGCCATGAATAGTGCTTGCAAAGGAGCACATGATGGTCTTGGGATTTTTATTTCTGATATTTTCACTTTGCTCATTACAGGCCCCACCTCAGGAGACAGAAGTTCTCCAGCTCCATGTCTGTATGGAGCTGCCCTGCCAGACTCAGGCTCAGTAACTGAAAATACAAGATAACAGCCCCATCCCCCTTCTCACTGACAAGCCCTGGAATGACGCTTCCTCTTGCCATCCTGCCTCCAACCCTAGTCCAATCCCGGCAGGCTCTCAACCTGCCCTGAAGGCCAGCTTCACTGCCCTCACTAGGCATCCTGTCTCACACCCCTGGGCCCTGCTCACCTTGCCTTGGCTTGTGGAGCAGTTGAAGCCTAAGTTCTTGGCCTCAAGGCCACAGTCAAAACCCTTGCGGTGCAAGATGAGGGCGGCATCTGCTGAGGGCGAGGTATCCTCCTGGGAAACGGGCAGGAAGGACGGCAGTGGAGGGTCAGCAGCTGGACAAGGCTCGGCAGCAGCGGTATCCCTGCCCAGAAGGCAGGCATGGACTGGACAGGGAGGGGCACGTGGGGAAGAGTCAGAGACACTTACCTCAGCCGCGAGTGTGCGCAGGTTAAGCAAGTGGAAGTCACAAGGCAGTATAGAAGCCAAAGGGCGGAACGAGCGCAGACTAGGGCCTGGGAGCTGCCTCTTGGCCACGGGCAGGACAAGTGGGGGCGTGTTGAGGTACATAGAGGTCAGGTGGCTGAGGAGGGATGGGTAGCTGGTAGAATGGTCATCTTGAACCTGCAAGATGGGCCCAAGACAAGGGTGAGGGAGCGCAAGCAGGCTGAGGGGTGACGGTGAGGCAGGCCAGTTCTTTTGCGAAGAGTTTCTCCAGTGCATATGCACTGGGGCCCGGCACCTCTTACGCTTCATTAGCACACTCAACTCAGAGAAGGCCATTTCACTAGGCCTCTTCTTTTTCTTTGTTTCTCAAAATTTTATTTACCAACACCCAGGAGGCAGAGGTATGAGGACCGCCATGAGTTCAAGGCCACCCTGAGACTACACAGTGAATTCCAGGTCAGCTTGAGCTAGAGTTGAGACCCTACCTCGAAAAAAAAAATTATTTGCTAGGCCTCTCTAAAAAAATTTTTAAATTAATTTTATTTATGAAGAGAGAGAGAGAAGCAGGTAGATAGAATGGATTGCCAGGGCCTGCAGCTACTGTAAACAAACTCCAGATGTGTGTGCCACCCTGTGCATATGGCTTATGTGGGTCCTGGGGAATTGAACCTGGGTCCTTTGGCTTTGCAGGCAAACGCCATAACCACTAAGCTATCTCTCCAGTTCTACTAGGCATCTTCTTAATGCTGTCATGAGCAACACACCGCTGTCAAAGCCATTACCCTTCACAGACAGATGAAGGAAGGGTTAGAAGACAAGACAGCGAGGCAGACATGCACAGTGCCGGCCTGACTCAGGCCCGCAAGTCCTGAGCCTCTCGGACAGGACCACATGGAACTTTCCTCAAAAGCCTCTGCTTCTCTGTATGCTGAATTCTGTCCCTGTGCTGTCCTGCCATTGTTCACAGTTGCCTTCCCCTCTACCCTGACCTCCAGGCCCAGGCAGCGCCCATCCTTCTTCCAGACACCTCAGCTTCTTTCTCCCACCCGTGGCTCACTTCAAGCCACCAACAGTTCGTCTGAAGAGCCCTTAAACTGTCATCCTTGCTTTGTCTCCTTCCCACAGAGCCACTCTGCTCCCTCTACTCAGTGACGTGCTGAGGGCCGTCCCCAGCACAGCCCGCCCAGTCCTCCCATGCTCTTCACGCTCTGGCGGCACTCGGGGCCTCCACAGTCTGCCAATGCCTCCACCGTGCTCTGGCCCAGGACGCACTGCCTGCTGCAATTATCAGCCACATGGAGCCACTGAGAGATTGAAGTGTGGCTGGTATGAATGAAAAATGAAGTTTATTTCGTTTTAATTCATTTAAATAGCCACAAATAAAGCCCAGTGTGATGGTACACACCTGTAAATCTAGCTTGCACTAAGGAGATGGAGGCAGGGGGATCATTTCAAGGGGAGCTGGGCTACATGAGAGCCTGTCTTTAAAAACAACAATGGGAGCTGGGTGTGGTGGCACACACCTTTCATCCCAGTACTTGGGAGGCAGAGGTAGGGCCATCTGAGACTACACAGTGAATTCCAGGTCAGCCTGGGCTACAATGAGACCCTACATTTAAAAACAAACAAACAGGGCTGGAGAGATGGCTTAGCGGTTAAGCACTTGCCTGTGAAGCCTAAGGACCCTGGTTTGAGGCTTGGTTCCCCAGGACCCACATTAGCCAGATGCACAAAGGGGCGCATGCATCTGGAGTTCGTTTGCAGTGGCTGGAGGCCCTGGTGCGCCCATTCTCTCTTTCTCTTTCTCTCTCTCTCTCTCTCTCCCTCTCCGCCTCTTTCTTTCTCTGTCACTCTCAAATAAATGAATAAAAATGAATAAAAAATTAAAAAAAAAACAGCAGCAGCAATGAGGGGTAGAGTGGTGGCTTAGCACTTGGGGTGCTTGCCTCTGAAGCCTAAGGACCCAGGACCCACATAAGCCAGATGCACAAAGTGGCGCATGCCCCTGAAGTTCATTTGCAGTGGCTAGGGGCCCAGGCATGCCCATTCCCCCCTTATCTGACTCATTCTTGCTCACAAATAAATAAATAAAAATAAAATATTAGGGGACTGGGAAAATGGCTTAGCGGTTACAGCATTTACCTGTGAAGCCTAAGGACCTGGGTTTGATCCCCCAGGACCCAGGTAAGCCAGATGCACAAGGGGGCACATGTTTGGAGTTCATATGCAGTGGCTAGAGGCCCTGGCGTGCCCCTTCTCTCTCTCTCATAAATAAATATTAAAAAAATAAAATATTAAACCAAGTGTGGTGGCACACACCTTTAATCCCAACACTCAGGAGGCAGAGGTAGGAGGATCTTGGTGAGTTCAAGGCTACCCTGAGACTATATAGGGAATTCCAGGCCAGCCTGGGCTAAAATGAGACTCTACCTTGAAAAACCAAAATAATAATAATAGTAGTAAAATATAAAAAACAATAAGTAAGGTGTGGTGATGCTTACTTATAATCTCAGCACTTGGGAGGTGGGGGCAGGAGGATCAGGAGGCCAGGATCACCCTCTGCTACTTGAATAGAGTCCAATGAGTGGCATCAAATGCACCCACCTCCCACAGCACAGCAGGGGGGGACAAGCAACTAAGCCACAGCCTCAGGACACTAGGTGGCAGGACCCAACTACAATACAAGCCTGCTCAAGCTAGGCTACCATGCCCCTTACCTCTAGGTCCCTGATCCCGCTGCTGGGAAAGATCATGCCCCTAAGCTTGGCTGCCAGTTTGGAGAAAAAGCCAGGCTGGTGAGGCAAAGAAAGCCACGAGGTGAGCGGGGCTGAAGGAGAGTTAGGATAGCTGGGGCCTGGGGAGGGAAGACGAGGGTGGCACAGAGGAAGGTGAGAGATGGGCATGACAGAGCCACAGATGACTGGGTGCAGCTCAGAGCATAGGCATCAGGCTGCATGAGATGGGTCAGCCTATGATGAACAGATGGCCTCCTGCCACAACAGTAGGGAATTAACCATACTGCCTGTCCCTTGCCCTCTTTCAGCTCCAGAGCCCCCAGAGCCACCCACAGGGCTGAGCTTGCTCTTGTCACTGTCCTCTGGATCCAAGTTTTACCTCGCTGCCCACGGTTCGCCGTTCTAACAGGAGACGGAAGTGATTGCGGGTGATCTTGTTGTCCTTGAGCCCCTGTCCTAGACCCCGGTTGTCATCCTGCATTAGCCGTCGGTCCAAGATCACCTCCAGCTGGCCTGGGGAAGTTAACAGTGAGCCCTGGACCCCATTTCCAAGCAGGCATAGTCCTTAGAAATCCCCACCCCAGGCTTTCAGGAAAAAGCCCAGTGAGACAGGTGAGGAAACAAGAGGTCCATGTGCTGGCCCTGACAGTTCATCACTGTGACTAAGGAGTGGGACCTGAGGCCAGAAGCCTTGCAGGAAACTCCAGCAGGAGAGGCACACAAAGCAGAATAAAGAAGCAGTTGGGCTGGGCGTGGTGGTGCACGCCTTTAATCCCAGCTCTCGGGAGTCTAAGGTAGGAGGATCGTCATGAGTTCGAGGCCACCCTGAGACAACACAATGAATTCCAGGTTAGCCTGAGCTAGAGTGAAACCCTACCTCAAAAAAATCAAACAAACAAACAAAACAACAACAACAAAAAAACACAAGCCGGGTGTGGTGGCACATGCCTTTAATCCCAGCACTCAGGAGGATTGCTGCGAGTTCAAGGGCACCCTGAGACTACACAGTTAATTTAAAAAAAAAAAAAAAAAAGAGTTGGAAAACTGAGCGGTACCTAGCTGTAGTGCCGCTGCAGTGACCCTGATCTGAGGTGGATTTTCTCAGGCTGGACATATTCAGCTGTGGCTAACACACCATCTCCTGCCCTTGTTCTGCTTGGCAGCAGCCAGAAAGTCCACCAGGCTAGTCTGCAGTGGCTGCCCTGTCATCAGAAGCAGGCTGTGTACAGGATAGGCAGATGGCACATGAAGCAGAGGGTGCCCCAGGGAAAAGAGATGGCAGGGTACCATCTCGGTTTTCCTTTTGTAATTTGCTTGGAGAAAATACTACCGCAAAGCTGATGAGTTTCTTCCCACAGAAGCCCACAGCAGTTTCTCTCAGAGAGGGGTGACTTTCCCTTTCATCTCCACAGACCTGACTCTGAGCAAGGACAAGAATCCATCCCCAAACCCTAAAACCGGTCCCTTGTATAGAAAACAATCTTTTTGTTTTGTTTTGTTTTTTCAAGGTAGGATCTCACTCTAGCACAGGCTGACCTGGAATTCATTCTGTATTCTCAGGGTGGCGTTGAACACATGGCGATCCTCCTACCTCCGCCTCCAGAGTGCTGGGATTAAAGGAGTGCACCACCACGCCCGGCAATGGTCATGTTTTAGTATACCATGTCCTAGAGGAGCACAGAGAACATCAAGCAGGAGACACTGGGCTGCAGTTGGGAGTCATAAGGAACATAGTCCCAATGGCTCCTGGCAGAGGGTAGGGAAGCCATGTTTCTCCCACAAGGGAGAGCAAGCCTGACATTCCTCACCACTGCATCAACAGTCTTGACCCAATACTACCCTCAGCCATCACAAAGGGTCCTTCCAATAGATGGAAGACTGGGCTGGAGAGATGGCTTAATGGTTTAGGCACTTGTCGTCAATAGATGGAAGATCTTGAAGGCACAACCAATTAGCAAGTCACACTTCATTTTGCCCTGAGGCTATGGGAGCCATCTGGGGTGTGATATGATAGTCATTAGTACTCCTCAAACCTACATATTTGAGGCTGGCAAGATATCTCAGTGGTTAAGGCACTTGCCTGCGAAGCCTAACCACCTGGGTTTAATTCCCCAGTACCCATGTAAAGCCAGATGCACAAAATGGCACATGCATCTGAAGTTTGTTTGCAGTGGCTGAAGGTCCTGGTGCCCCCATCCTCTGTCTCTCTTTCTCTCTGCTTGCAAATAAATAAATGACAGCCAGATGTGGTGGCATATGCCTTTAATGACAGCACTTGGGAGGCTGAGGTAGAAGGAGTGCCATGAGTTCAATGCCAGCCTAAGACTATATAGTGAATTCCAGGTCAGCTTGAGCTAGAGTAAGACCTTACCTCAAAAGAAAAAAAAAATTCACACACACACACACACACACACACATATATTTATTTGGGGCTGGCTCAGCAGTTAAGGTACTTGCTTGCAAAGCCTGATGGCTAGAGTTCAACTCCCAAGTACCTACATAAAGCCATCTGCACAAAGTGGCTCATGTGTCTGAAGTTCATTTGCAGTGGCAGGAGGCCCTGGCATACCCGTTCATTCCATATTCTCTCTCTCTGCTTAAAAATAAATAAGTAAGTAAATATGTGGCTTTAGGTGGGTGGTTGGGGAATGAACTTGAGCTGGGCAGCTTTTAATCACTGACCCATCAACCCCCTTACCTCTTTTTTCAGTACTGGGGATTGAATCTAGCACTTGGCCCATCCTAGGTAAATTTTCTGCCACTGAGCTACATCCCTAGCCTTCTCTTTACTTTCTTTTTGCATATGTAGTATGTGTGGTGCATGCATGTGTATGTGTGGGTACACTCACAGGCACAGAGGCCAAAGGAGACCATTAGATGTCCTTCTCTATCGCTCACCTTCATGGTTCCTTGAGTGTCTCTCTCTCTCTTTCTGAATGTGTAACTGTGGTTTTCATGAGGCCCAGCAATGGTCCAGTCTCCACTCCCCACACTACTGGGTTGCAGATGTATGTGGCCATGTCCAGTGGCTGTTTATGTGGGTCCTGGGGATTGAACTCAGTTCATCTCAGGCCCTCATGCTGATGGCAAGTACTCTTGCCTGCTAAGACATCTCCTCAGCTGTCTGTTTACTTTTTTCCCTTTGGTTTTTCAAGGTAGAGTCTCCCTCAAGACCAGTGTGGTGGTTTGATTCAGGTGTCCCCCATAAACTTAAGTATTCTGAATGCTAGGTTCCCAGCTGAGGGAGATTTGGGAATTAATGCCTTCTGGAGGCAGTGTATTGTTGGGGGTGGACTTACGGGTATTATAGCCAATTTCTCCTTGCCAGTGCTTGGCACACTCTCGTGTTGATATTGTCCACCTTATGTTGGCCAGAAGGTGATGTCCACCCTCTGCTCATGCTATCATTTTCCCCTGTCATCATGAAGCTTCCCCTCAAGTCTGTAAGCCAAAACAAACCCTTTTTTTCTCCAAAAGCTTCTCTTAGTCAGGTGATTTCTGTCAGTAATGCAAACCTGACTACAACACCCAGGCTGACCTGGAATTCACTATGTAGTCTCAGGATGGCCTTGAACTCACAGCCATCCTCTACCTCTGCCTCCTGAGTACTGGGACTAAAGGCATGCACCACCACCCCTGATTCCCCCTTTTTTTAGAGAGAGAGAGAAAATTGGCACACTGGGGCCTCAGCTACTGAAATCAAATGTGAGATGCTTGCGCCACCTAGTGGGTATGTGCAACCTTGCTCTTGCCTCACCTTTGTTCATTGGGCTTATGTGGGATCTACAGAGAGATCAAACATGGGTTCTTCAGCTTTGCAGACAAGCACCTTAACTGCTAAGCCATCTCTCCAGCCACCACCTTTTTTACTTTTTAAATATATATTTTATTTATTTACTTGATAGGGAGAAACAGGGGGAGGAAGAGAGAGAGAATGGGTGTGCCAGGGCCTCCAGCCACTGCAAATGAACTCCAGGCGTGTGTGCCCCCTTGTGCTTCTGGCTAATGTGGGTCCTAGGGAATCGAACCAGGGTCTTTTGGCTTTGCAGGCAAATGCCTTAACCACTAAGCCATCCCTCCAGCCCATTTTTTAAAAATATATTTTTTTTTTATTTGAGAGGGAGAAAGAGGCAGAAAGAGAGTTACTTTTTATCTTGAAAAAAAAAACTCTCACTAAATTACCCAGACTGGCCTTGAACTTGTGATCCTCCTACCTCAGTCTCCAAGTAGCTGGGATTATGAGATTGCATGTCCAGCCCTAGGCCTGGCTATCTTTGAGGCCTAAGAATGTCATCTATTTTACTAACCATATATCTGTGTGTATATATATCTGTCTCCTAAATATTTCACTATAACATTGTGCACGCTTTTTAAACCATCCCTATGTACCAGAATTGTACACCTCAGCTGCGTCACCCTTCAAGACCCTGATGTTTCTTGAGCCACTCAGCTGTCCCTGACAAGGAAGAAGATGTCCCAAGTGTGACTGACAGGAGCAAACAAGGGTGTGATGAGGTCTGCAAAGAGCTGAGGAGGCCAACAGACAGAAAGACCTGGAGGCAGGGGTCGGCTGCTGCTGAGTCCCAGCTCCCACTCACCATTACTGAGGCTGGAGACACCTAGTGCCTGTGCAGTGTGCAGTGTGCAGCGCTTCTGTGTGTCCTGAATGTAGGCCATGACTGGCATAGGGTAGAAGTTGGCCTGCAGGGGCAGCTTCTTTAGATACCGCCGGAGCTGCACCTGTGGGGGCAAGACCAGCAGGTCAGGAGCACCTGGGTACCATTTGTGCTCTGAAGGAACCCCACTCTGAAAGCATTCCTGGTCATTCTTGTTTCTAGTACTTTGCACACCACATCCACACAGTGCCTGTGCCAGAGGCCAAAAAACAGTCCAAGTTCTGCTCCACGGGGTCCAGCCATCACCTGGAAGCCATTGAGGTCAGTGAAGAAGGTGCCCTGACTGTCGATGTCCGTGTGGATGCGCACAGCCAGCTCCTTGTTCACATAGTCCCGAATGTCCACCAGGAAGGACACGTCCAGAGATAGCCCCTCTACTCCTGGGCACAGAGACGGGGGTGAGGTGAGCAGAGCCTGAGAAGCTAGGCCGGGGGAGGCTCCCCCCAGCCTCCCTCCTGACAGCCCCAAGGTGCTCTTGGTGACCTTTTCCCCAAGAGGTTCAAGCATCCCCATCTCAAATGACACATCTTCTGGGGACAGGTACGTAGACAGGAAAGAGGAGGCGGAGAAGTGGGTTCTAACCTGTAAAGCCCACGCTTCCACACTCATGCCCCTCCCCACCCAAAGGGCTCACCTGGTAGGTTATAAAGCCGGATCACCTGGTGAAAGTGTTCATAGTATGCAGCCACCTCTGAGAAGAAAGGGCCTTCGGTGACACGCACCACAGGGGGATTCTTGGGGACATAGGGCTAGAGAAAGAGCAGGCGGCCACTGAACTCGCAGCACAGAGCCCAAAGCAGGAGTACATTAACCCAGAGCCAGGCCAGGGAAGTCCTCCAGGCTGAATGACACCAAAACCAGTTAAGACCCCAGCCCACTAACACCCTAGAGGCAGCAAAGACAAAGATTCCAGCAAGCAGTGACCGTGAGGGAAGGCTCTCCCCATTAGCAACTGCTATGGGCCGCCCAGTTCTTGATGCTGTCTCTCAGTTACCTTGGCCTCGCCATCGGGCAGGAAAAGGTAGGCTCCGCTCTTATCTTTGGATGAACGAGTGCCGTAGACAAGGAACTGCATTTGCACCTGCTGTTCCTGCTCCTCATCCACCTTCCGGATGCTCTGCCAAAAAACACAGCCCTGACCCCTGGCCCCACACCACTATGTCAGGCCTCCCCCTGGGAGGGCATGGACTAACTTCCCCAAGGAGCCACGCCCAGTGCTACAATTTGGAATTTTTTTTAAATTTTTTTAATTTTTTCAAGGTCTCACTCTAGCCTAGGCTGACTTAGAACGAACTGTAGCCCCAGGCTGGCCTTGAACTCAAAGGCCCATGTGTTGAGGGCTTGTTTCCTAAGCCACTAGCTGGTGGGATCTTGAAGAGGCGGGGACCTGGAGGGAGGATTTAGGTGACTGGAGGTACATCCTTGAAGAGGACATCTGGGACTCCACCTCTTCCACAATTTTTTTTTTTTAGAGAAAACGCGAGAGAATTGGCACACCAGGACCTCAGCCACTGTGATCAGCCTCCAGATGCATGTGCCACCTAGTGCACATGTGCACCCTTGCACTTGCCTCACCTTGTGCATCTGGCTTACGTGGGATCTAGAGAGTAGAACATGGGTCTTAGGCACTGAGCCATCTCTCTGGCCCCATCTTCCATATACATACATACATACATACATATATATATATATATTTTTTTTTTTTTTTTTTTGACAGTTTCATGTAGTCCAAGTTGGCCTCAAACTTGATAGGTAACTGAAGATGACCTCAGATTACCCTTGATTTCCCCACTTCTACCTCTCAACTGATGGAACTGCAGGCACCAGTCATCACACCCAGGCTGCCTCTGTTTCTCTGCCTGGCTGGCTGTTGCTCTGTCTGTCTCTCATTCTTACCCTGGCTGTGAGCTGCTTTGCTCCTTATTATCATGACATGCTGCCTCACCACAGGCCCAAAACTCAACGAATCTGCCTGTGGACTGAAACCCCTGAACTGTGAGCCAAAACAGGCCTTTTCTCTTCGTAAGCTGCTGACCTCAGGTATCTGTTACAGCAGATGACTAACACACCAGCTTCCTTGTGCTCAGAGCTCAGAGGTGAGAACGTTCGTACCCAAGTCCCTGTCCATCAGATGACAGGAGGCGGCTCTGAATAATCCCTCTGATGCCCACCCCTTCCTTTGGGCCCTCCCCACCACCTGTAGCCCCTTACCTTGAGGAGGCCAGTAAGGCCGGAGAACCAGACCTGCATGTAGCGGTTGCTGATGGCGAAGTCCCTGGTGCTTGAGTCGATGATCCGGACAGGGAATGTTCCGTGCCTGCTGACAGACAGCTTCAGGCCATGCAGGTAGACGCGCACAGAGGAGGGTAGTGTGTGAGGCCCATCCGCGCTTGGCTGCAGCTGCAGCACACTCAAGCCCAGGGCTGGCAGGCGGATGGGCACAGACACCTGTGGGCACAGCAGGGGAGAGGAGCACAGGCTGCAGCTGAGCATCAATGCCAGACACAGGATTTCCTTCCTCAGCCTAAACTTCTTTTATTTTTAATTTCATTTAAAAAATTTAAATATTTTTGGGCTGGAGAGATGGTTTAGCGGTTAAGCGCTTGCCTATGAAGCCTAAGGACCCCGGTTCGAGGCTCGGTTCCCCAGGTCCCACGTTAGCCAGATGCGCAAGGGGGCGCACGCGTCTGGAGTTCGTTTGCAGAGGCTGGAAGCCCTGGCTCGCCCATTCTCTCTCTCTCCCTCTATCTGTCTTTCTCTCTGTGTCTGTCGCTCTCAAATAAATAAATAAAAAAATTTTAAAAAATGATGTTTAAAAAAGATAAAGGTGACAAAAGTCTTTAAAAAAAATTTAAATATTTTTATTGGGGCTGGAGAGATGGCTTAGTGGCTAAGATACTTGCCTACAAAGCCTAAAGACCCAGGTTTGATTCCCCAGCACCCACGTGAGCCAGATGCCCAAGGTGGGACATGTGTCTGGAGTTAGTTTGCAGTGGCTAGAGGTCCTGGCTTGCCCATTCTCTCTATACATATCTCTCTGCTTGTAAATGATTAATTTTTTAAAAAAATTAAAATAAATAAATAGGGGGCTGGAGAAATGGCTTAGCAGTTAAGGCATTTGCCTGCAAAGCTGAAGGAACCCAGGTTTGATTCCCAGGACCCATGTAAGCCAGATGCACACAATGGCGCATGTGTCTGGAGTATGTTTACAGCAGCTAGATGCATACCCATTCCTTCTCTCTCCCTCTCCCTCTCTCTCTCTTCTGTCAAATAGATAGATAAAAATATTTTTAAAATAACTATTTTTATTTATTAGCCAGGCATGGTGACGCAGGCCTTTAAACCCAGCACTCGGAGGCAGAGGTAGGAGAATTGCCATGAGTTTGAGGCCACCCTGAGACTACATAGTGAATTCCAGGTCAGCCTGGACTAGAGTGAGACCCTACCTCAAAAAAACAAAGAAAGAAAGAAAAAACAGCTTTTGATAATTATTTTGTTGAACTGGGCATGCCTATAGCTACTTGGGAAACTTGAGGCAGGAAGATTGCTTAAGCCCACGAATTTAAGACTAGCCTGAGCCATATACAAGACCTCATGTCAAGTAAGTAGATTAAATGATCAGATGATGAAAGCAGTTACTGTGCCAGTTTCAATGTCATCATTGCCACAGTAGCCTTCACCTTCCTTTCAGGGACAAATCCCATGAGTGACTATCACCTTGGTCAGCTGCTCTCCCCAAGACACCTGTCCCCATCCTAGGGAGTAAGCAGAGCCACAGCAGGAAAGTGGGAGCAGGTGATTACGGGGAGGGAGGCTCCAGGAGAAGTACTGTAAGCAGCAAGGGCCCATCTCTGCCTCACCTGGTAGACGTCGGGGACCACGTCAGTGGCGGAGCGCCAGTGTGCACTGATCTGCACAGACAGGGGCTGACCCTCCTCTGAAAGTACGCGCACCCGGGGAGAATTGACCAGCAGGGACACCATACTGAGCCGCTCTTGTTCCAGAGGGTTGAAGAGCACTACAAACCTGTGGGCGGAAGTCCGGCTGAGCCAGGAGCCTGCTGCACCAGTAGCAGTAAGGACGAGGTCCCCGCGGTGGCTTAGCAAGTGTGGGCAGGCAGCAGTGTGGTGGTTTGATTCAGGTGGCCCCATAAACCTAGGTGTTCTGAATGCTAGTCTCCCCAGCTGATGGAAATTGGGAATTAAAGCCTCCTGGAGGCAGTGTATTGTTGGGGGGTGGGCTTGTGGGTGTTATAGCCTGATTCCCCTTGCCAGTGTTTGGCAAACTCTCCTATTCCTGTTGTCCACCTGGTGTTGGCCAGGGGGTGATGTCCACCCTCTGCTCATGCCACCATTTTCCTTGCCATGATGCAGCTTCCCTCTCGAGCCTGTAAGCCAAAATAAATCTCTTTTTTTCCACAAGCTGCACTTGGTCGGGTGATGTCTGCTGGCAGTGTGGACCTGGCTTGAGGAGGAGCTGGGGGCGTGGTAGAGGGGCTTTGCTTCTGCACAGCTGGCCAGGCCCAGCTCACCTGGGTGAGGACTCCAGCTGGATGACTGTGCGCTCTGGCAGGGCATCGTGACTTACGCGCTTCTCATCCTGCAAACGAGAGGGCAGCAAGGAAGAGCAGTGACGGGGTGCAGCCTGGCCGCTCCACAATATGGGACACCAGCTGTACTGGACATGAAATTCACACCCCCTGACAGAAAAGGGAGAAGAGGAGGAACAGGACCCACAAAGATCAGCTCTTGAGGCACCTGCCCACCAGAGGGTCCCCAGGCAGATGCAGGAGGGGGCCCACCATTTGAAGAAAGGGTGCCATGGGGTCAAAGTGGTAGGTCTCCTTGTCTCCCAGCACCAGATAGTGAGCAGCATTGATAATGACCTGCTTCAGACTGACCAGGGAGCGTAGCAGCCTGTGGTGGGTAGGAGAGAGGGAGAAAGAAATGGCTCCCGGAAGGCTGTCTTGTCAAGAGCATCAACTCTTAGCAGCCTGCCCACAGACCACCACCTCCCACATCCTCATTTTGGGATGGTGGGGAAAGAGGGCAAGGCTCCTCTTACCTCACCCCATAGTCTATTACCACTGCCTCCTTGGCAGTGCCAGTGATGGCATCATGGTGCTGGAAGAGCCCCAGGGTTTGCCGGGCTTTCGTCAGAAAGGCGAAGTCAGACAGCGGGTATTTGTCAGCCAGTCCAGAGCGGCGCACATGAGCCATGGCCAGGCTGTAGAGGATCTCTGCCCCACTGCTCAGAGAGAAAAGTCAGCGCATGCCTGTTCTGCTCCACCGAACTCCACCCATGAGCTCCACTCCGCTGGTAACCCTCTTCCTTCCCACCCACCTTTCTCCTGCAGCCCGGCCCCTTCAATACCCCAAAGGCTGACTCTATCCCAGCAGGGAGAGGTGGTCAGGTCTCACCGCAGGTGGGCCTCTAAGACTCGGTCCAAGCTCTTGTAGAAAGGACGGGAAGTGTAATAGCCTGTCCAGTAATGGTCCTCACGGTCGGCATAGGAGAAGAAATCCCCACTGAGCACAGGAAATTCCGGGGGCCGAGCCCCTGGCTCCACTCCTGTCCTTTTATACAGTGCGTCAAAATACTCAGAGAGGGTTCCAAACCGGGCCTGTGGGGATCCCAAAATAGGCTCCCATTAGCTCCTGAGACCTCTGGCCACCACTCCACAATGCTGTAGCTGAGGAGACAGGCACCCATTCTTTTAGACCTGGCCCAGAAGCTGGGAAGTCTAAGAATGGATGGATTCAGACATGAAAGAGAACCTTGCCCAAGCATGAGAACAGCTAGTCTTTGGAGGCCTGGGCAGCAAGTCTGTTCACAGGAAGGAGAATGTAGCACTACAGAGGCCTGTCTTGGGATGCCTGCTTGCGTCACCCCCCATCTACTACAGAGATCCTGCCCCAAGTGCCTGTGTGCCCCCCAACCTGCACATGGAGCTCTGGCTTGCTGTTGAGGAAATCAAAGAGCCGCTGGTAGTTGAAGAGCTGGGCGTCCCACTCTTGGGGCTTGTCATATCGGAAGTCATCGCCCAGTGGCACCAGTAGGACATTGCTTCGGAACAGTCGAGATTTCTTCCGGTACTGGTCCAAGAGCAGGGCTGCCCTGGAGCAGGACAGGTGACAAGCCCAACAAAGTCTCAAGGTTAAAATCAAGGCCACTCTGTGTGTCAACCCCTCTGAAACAGCCCTACTGCACAGTTCGTCCTGCAGGGGGGAGGACCTCCTGAGAAGGGAAACTGGTCCCAGAGTACCCACATTCTGACAACTACAGAGTTCTCCCTTAATCTAAGCTATAACGGATGGGACCTGTCTCCTCACTCCACTTCTGTCCTGTGACACCACACAGGACAGACCAGCCCTTCCCCACAGGTAGCCCGCAGTGTCACCACAGACGTGCTCTCACAGCCCTGAGCTCTCTTCTGTCTACTTGGTCCCTACAAAGCAGTTTACCATCTGTTCCTGGGCAGTACTCCAGGCACTTGATCCTGCATATAGGGTGGACTGGCCTGCACAGGGAAGACAGAACCACCCACCTCAGCTGGGGAGGGTGCTCCCCAGAGAAGCAGTGTGCACTGGCACCAAAGGATCTGCAGGGCACACCCTTGTCCCCAGCCTCCCTCTGCTATGAGGTCATGGCGTGGCTGCAGCAAGGCCTTTCATCTTCATCCCGAGCTAACGGTTTCATTTCTTTCTGCTTTTCTTTGGTGTTGTTTTCTTTTGTTTTTGTGGCAAGCCCAACAGACTAGCCTTTTTTTTTTTTTTTTTAAAGTGCAAGGGGAGGGTGGGGAGGGAGAGAATCGGCATGCCAGGGCCTCCAGCCACTGTAATAGAACGACAGATGCGTGGGACCCCTTGTGCACTTGTGCCACCTTGTATGTCTGGCTTACCTGGGATCTGGAGAGTTGAACATGGGTCGTTAGGCAAGTGACTTAACTGCAGCTTTTTTTTTTTTTTTGAAGCAGGGTCTCTCACTCTCTCTCAGGCTGATCCTACAACTCACCACCCCCTAGTGCTGGGATTAAAGATGTGCATATGCCACCATACCCTGATGATGATGACTCTTTTTTGAGAAAGGCAAAGAAGATTTATTGAGAAAAAGATGGAAAGCCCTTAAGTTTCAGTGCAAGCAAGTTTAAGATTTCAGATGGCATAGAGAAAGGGAAAAGGAAAATGTATGTATGGTTTTTGAGTTATAGCTTAAAAAAAATGGATAGGCTCAGAAGTGAGAGTCTGTGAGCAACTGCCTACCTTTTTAAGTTTTTGGTTTTTTTTTTTGTTTTGTTTTTTGGGGTTTTTTTTGGTTTTTCGAGGTAGGGTCTCACTCTAGCCCAGGCTGACCTGGAATTCATTATGTAGTCTCAAGGTGGCCTTGAACTCATGGTAATCCTCCTACCTCTGCCTCCCAAGTGCTGGGATTAAAGGCATGTGCCACCACACTCAGCTTCTTTTTAATTTTTTAAAAATTTATTTTATTTTATTTACTTTGATTTTCCAAGGTAGAGTCTCGCTCAAGCTCAGGCTGACCTTGAATTCACTATTTAGTCTCAGGATGGCCTCGAACTCTCAGCAATCCTCCTACCTCTGCCTTCTGAGTGCTGAAATTAAAGGCATGCACCACCACACCTGGCTCTAATTTTATTTTAGTTATTAGAGAGAGAGAAAGGCAGATAGAGAGAATGAGTACGCCAGGGCCTTTGGCCACTGCAAATGAAACTCCAGATGCATGTGCCACCCTATGCATTGGGGTTATGTGGGTCCTGGGGAACTGAATGCAGGTTCTTTGGTTTTGCAGGCAAGTGCTTTAACTGCCAAGCCATCTCTCCTGCCCCAAATTTTTCTTTTTTTAATGTGACTATTTGTTGTGAGCAGAGATAAAGAGCAAGAGAATTAGAGAAGAATGTACCAGTGCCTCTTGCCACTGCAAACAAACTCCTGATACATGTGTCACTTTGTGTATCTGGCTTTTATGTGGGCATTGGGAAATCAAACCCAGGCCATCAGGCTTTGAATGCAAGCACCTTTAACCACTAAGCCATCTCTCTCGCCCCTACCTTCTTTTTTTTAAAAAAATATTTTATTTATTTTAGATAGAGAAGGAGGGAGGGAGGGAGGGAGGAAAAGAGAGAGAGAGAGAGAGAATGGGCACGCCAGGGCCTCCAGCCACTGCAAACGAACTCCAGAAGCATGTGCTCCCTTGTACATCTGGCTTATGTGGGTCCTGGAGAGTTGAACTGGGATCCTTTGGCTTTGCAGGCAAACACCTTAACCACTAAGCCATCTCTCCAGCCCCCTAACTTCTTTTTTTTTTTGAGCCAGGGTTTCATATATCCCAGGCCAGTCTAGAGCTCATTATGTAGTCAAGGATGACGTTGAGCTTCTGATCTTCCTGCCACATCCCCACAGGTGCAGAGATTGCATGTATGTGCAGCTTCATCCTCAACTTTCATATCTGTTTTGTGAAGCTCACAGAGGAAGCCTACATTCCTTCCTGAAAAATCCTGTTTGGTTTTGGGGATCCAGGTTCCGAAACTGCAGCTCCTTTCTGTTTACCTGTGTGTGGTGCAGCACAGCACTGTAGTCTTTTAAGGGCCCAGAGTCTGAAACAGCAACACCAGTACTAGTTGAGTGGTCTTAAGCAAACAACTTCTCAAAAGTTCTAAGAACTTACATGAAGCCAGGTGCAGTGGTACACACTTTCAATCCCAGTACTTGGGAGGCAGAGGTAGGAGGAATGCTGTGAATTTGAGGCCAATCTGAGACTACATAGTAAATTCCAGGTCAACCTATGCTAGAGTGAGACCATACCTCAAAAAAAAAAAAAAAAAAGAGGGCTGGAGGGATTGCCTAGTGGTTAAGGCCTGCAAAGCCAGATGTACATGGTACTGCATGTGTCTGGAGTTCATTTGCAGTAGCTGGAGACCCTGGAGCACCTATTTTCTCTCTCTAACAAATAAAAATTAAAAATAAATAAGTATTTTTTAAATGATGGCTTAGCAGTTAAAGTACTTGCCTACAAAGCCTAAGGACCCAGGTTCAATTCCCCAGAACCCACATAAGTCCAATGCACATGGTGGCACATGCATCTGAAGTTCATCTGCAGTGGCTAGAGACTATGCTATGCCCATTCTTTCACTCTCCCTCTCTCTCATAAATAAAAATAAATATTAAAAATATTGAGGGCTGGAGAGATGATTTAGCAGTTAAGGAACTTACCTGCAAAACCCAAGGACTCATGTTCAACTCTCCAAATCAGCCAGATGTACAAGGTGGCACAAGCGTGCAAGGTTGCACATGCGCACAAGATGTCGCACACATCTGGAGTTTGATTGCAGTGGTTGGAGACCCTGGTGTGCCAATTCTCTTTTTCTCTCATTAAAAAAAAAAAGAAAAGCTGGGCGTGTGGCACATGCCTTTAATCCCAGCACTCGAGAGGCAGAGGTAAGAGGATCACCGTTAGTTCAAGGCCACCCTGAGACTCCACAGTGAATTCCAGGTCAGCCTGGGCTAGAGTGAGACCCTACCTCGAAAAACCAAAAAAAAAAAAAGAAGAAGCCGGGCACTTGGGAGGCAGAGGTAGGAGTATTGTGAGTTCAAGGCCACCCTGAGATTCCAGGTCAGCCTGAACTAGAGTGAGACCCTATCTCAAAAAAATAAAACAAATAAACAAAAAAAAATTAGTGAGGCACGATGGCCCATGTCTTTAATCCCCGCACTTGGGAGGCTGAGGCAGGAGGACCAACGTGAGTTCGAGGCCACCCTGAGACTACATAGTGAATTCCAGGTCAGCCTGGGCTAGAGTGAGACCCTTCTTCAAACCCCCTGCCAAAAAAATAAATAAATAAAATAATAAAAAAATGTAAAGAAGCACCAGGCGTGGTGGCACATGCCGTTAATCCCAGCAGTTGGAAGGCAGAGGTAGGAGGATCATCATGAGTTAAAGCCCACCCTGAGACTACGTAGTGAATTCCAGGTCAGCCTGGACTAGAGTGAAACCCTACTTCGTAAAACAAAAAAAACAAAACAAAAAAAAAAAAAAAACCCAAAAAACAAAAAAAAAAAAATTAAAGCAGCTGGGAGTGGTAGCACATGTCTATCCCAGCACTTGGGAGGCAGAGGTAAGAGGATCACTGTGAGTTCAAGGCCACCCTGAGATTACATAGTGAATTCCAGGTCAGCCTGGGCTAGAGAAAGACCCTACCTCGAAAAACAAAATAAATAAAGAAAGAAATAAAGATAAAAAGCAACCTAAATAGCATGTTATGGGTATCACAGTGCAGTTACTAATCTACTTAGCTGTGTTGGCCTAGCTTGTCCTTTTCAATTTTGTTCTAAAGAAAGGGCTCCTCAAACACTGCTTGTCCTATTATCAGCCCAGGAAACCTTTTAGAGCCCGAGGCACAGCTCTCTTCTGGCTGTTCTCTGTGAACTGGGGCCAACATCACAGATTATAGCCTCTCTCTTGGAAAAGTAATGCCTGCTTAATAGTGCCAGATTCCTGCCTGCAACCAGCATTTAGATTCCTAAAAACAAAAGGCCACTTTCTTTCCCTTTTGGTCATGTTTTACCTCCTGGACAGCATAGAAATTAGAGGACTGCAACATAAAAACCAGTTCAACTTGTTATAAACCTTATTGCTGGTTTTTTTTTTTTTTTTTTTGAGGTGGAGTCTTTCTGTAGCCAAGGCTGATCTGGAACTCATTTATACTCCCAGGCTGGCCTTGAGTTCACAGAGATCCTTCTACCTCTGCCTCTCCAGTAATGGAATTAAAGGCATGCACTACCACACCTGGCTGCTACTTTTACTTTTAAGACAGAGTTCCACTATGCTAGGTACAGGCTGGTCTTGATTTAATGATCATACTGCCTCAGCCTCCCAAATGCTAAAATTACAAGTACAAACACAGCTGTCCTGCCTCTTATATATTCTTTTTTAAAATCTTTTGACACATGTGCCACCTCATGCATCTGGCTTTATGCGGGCCCTGGGGAATTGAACCAGGACCAACAGGCTCTGCAAGCAAATGCCTTTACCTACTGAGCCATCTCCTTAGTCCTTATATATTTATTCTTAACATTCTAGCCAACTCATCCTTAGATCACCCTGAACCAGCACTTTCATAGGAGAGCTGATTTCAGCCACAGGGACATCTTTGGGGGATCTCTAATTATTTTCTCAAAGGAAACAGGTCTATTTTCTCAGAGCTGGAGGCTGCCTAGCACTGAGTGGATCTGAATGGGATTTGGACCCAATGAACACAGAAGATCCACCTGGTTGACTGGCAGGAGGTAAAGAGTACCCGAGCTGAAAGAAGGCATGGCAGCTGCAAGTCTATAAGCAATGGTACCAACGTGAGAATCGCTCAGAAGGAGGCTAAGGTGTTACTGCCTAGCGTGCAAGAGC
This sequence comes from Jaculus jaculus, assembly GCF_020740685.1. Lineage (NCBI taxonomy): Eukaryota > Metazoa > Chordata > Mammalia > Rodentia > Dipodidae > Jaculus > Jaculus jaculus. The sequence continues at coordinate 149,420,697 of NC_059104.1, forward strand.
CCTTGGGTTCCATCCCTAGCACTGCATGAACACTGAGTGCACTGGCATACTCTGGCAACCTGGCACTTGGGAGGGATTGGGAATTCACAGTCGCCCTTGGCAATATAGCAAGTTCAAGAGCAGTCTAGCACAAAATGGCCTGGATATGCATGACCTCACAGTGCCTGGCACTACCTACACAAGTCCCTCATAATAGGAGGAAAAGATGATGACATCAAAATAAAAGAGAGACTGATTGAGATGGGGAGGGGAGAGGATGGACAGTGGAGTTGTGAAGGGGAAAGTGTAGGGGGGAATTATCATGGTTTATTGTCTATAATTACAGAAGCTGACAATTAAAAAAAAAGACTAGGATACATGAGACCTTGTCTAGAGAGAGAGAAAATGCATTGTGCACTGCTGAGCCCGTCAAGCAGCCAAGCAAAGCAGCTAGCAGTGTGGTAAGACAGCACAGAGCATCCTCTCTGGAAAATGAAAGCACCCTTAGCTCCAGCCCAGTTTCCCCGAGAAGCAGGTTAAGGATCTGCTACCACAGCTGCCCAGCCTGACCGCATCAGCTGACCCCTCCTTTCTGTCCAGATGCTATCAGTATCACGTAGACTCTAGCAGCACAGCCCCGGTCACCTGACTCCTGAGGAGCAAAATGCCAGTGCTAGCTGAGTGTGGTGTCACACGCCTGTAAACCCAGTACTTGGAAGGCTGAGGCAGGAGAACGGACAGTTTGAAACCAGCCTGGGCTACAAGGACCTATCACAAAACACTAAAAACTAGCCAGGTGTGCAGGCACAAGCAGTGCTCAGGAGGCTGAGGTATGAGGATCACCTGTGTTTGAGGCCAGCCTGGGGCTACAGAGTGAGTTCCAGGTAAGCCTAGGCTAGAGTGAGACCCTATCTCAGGGAAAAAACAAAACAAAACAAAACACAACAAAACCCACCACCAACATCATGCTCAGACAAGGCTGAAAGCAGATACCTGTCTGCCACATTGAATTCTGTGATGGGCTTCGGTGGCACCTTCCAAGGGCAATTGATGCGCCCACCAGGCAGGCGTTTGAAATCAAACTGGCAGCAAATCTTGGGGTCTGGGCCACAGGTGTGCGGAACATCGTAGCTGTAGAAGGGCATCATGTGGCAGAAGATGTCTGTGCTGGAGTCTGAATCTAAAGAAGACACACCACAGGGTCAGCTACCCACTGGCAGCTAGGCACAGGGACATGAGAGTGCTGGCCAAATGTAGCCCTGAGAGAGGGCAAAGCTTGGACTGAGACCATGATAGTAATACAGGCCAAGGGAAAGAAAGGATGAAAGGTTCTAGAGCCCAGAGCCCCTTCAAGGAGATGGGCACACAGGGCACCTTGGGCCCTGCAGAAGCCAGAGGTCAATAAGACTCTATGCCCCTAACAAAGGACAGAGGTTTCTGGCAGTCTGCCCTAAAGGATCATGGAGAACTGATTTATTTTCTTTTCTTTAAATATTTACTTATGTGAGAGAAAGAGGCAGATAGGATGAGAGAATAGATGCACCAAGGCCTCTAGCCACTACAAACTCCGAATGCAAGAGCCACCTTGTGCATCTGGCTTTACAAGGGTACTGGGGAAGCTGGGCATGGTGGCACATGCCTTTAATCCCAGCACTTGGGAGGCAGAGGTAGGAGGATTGCCATGAGTTCAAGGCTACCCTGAGATGACAGAGTTAATTCCAGGTCAGACCAGAGTAAGACCCTACCTCGAAAAACCAAAAACAAACAAAAAAACAAGGGTACTGGGGAATAGAACTGGGTCCTTTGGCTTTGCATGCAAGCACCTTAACTGCTAAGCCATCTCTCCAGCCCGGGGCCTGATTTCTGAACCCAGTGAGAACTGCACTGTTGTGTCCCTCTCGACCCTACCTGGCCTTACCCCATGTCTGCCTCCACATGAATTCCAGGCTGAGGGTGGCAGCAAAGTACTTCTTGATGGCATAATGCACCCTCTGAATCAGCATGCTGGTTAAGTTGGCACGGCGCAGCAGATAAGGCATGGTAGAACTGTGTCCGAAGGGGTCTACTGCCCAGGCAGATCGAGGGGTTGCACCTGGGTAAGGCACACAATTGCTCAGGGTCCCTAGACTCCAGCCTCTAAGACACTGTGGGGCTAGCTCCTGCCACAGCTACCATACCAGACCACATTAGCCTGGAATAGACCCTTGCCACCACCAATCCTTGTGCCTTATAGCCCCTTGCCACAGCTTTCAGGCCCAGTTATTGGGCCAGACTCCCATGCCCAGACCCAGACTTACCCAGGTTTCTCTCCAGCCACTGGTGTCCCTCTATGAGCTGGTCAATCAATGCAAAGTAGTGGGAGTTGGCTTCATCTGGCATCACCCAGCCTCCTGTGGCAATCTCCAACTGCCCATTTCCCACCAGCCTGAAGGTTAAAGACACACTGAGGATGGGGCATGAACCCTTGCCTGGTCCTGCAAACCAAATAATGCTAGGGTCTGCATGCATGGACCTCACGTGGCTAGTTTACCCAAACCTGCGACAAAAGAACAAACACCCTCCTTTCACTCCAGCCCACTCTGACAATGTCCGAACCCTGCTTATCTTGGCACCTCTGTCTGTACTTCAATAGGGAAGGCTCCACGTACGCTCTCTCTCTCTCTCTCTCTTTTTGGTTTTTCAAGGTAGGGTTTCACTTTAGTTCAGGCTGACCTGGAATTCACTATGTATTCTCAGGGTGGCCTTGAACTCACGGCAATCCTCCTACCTCTGCCTCCCAAGTGCTGGGATTAAAGGCATGCACCACCATGCCCAGCTGATCTCTCTCTCTTTTTAAATATATTTTATTTATGAGAGAGAGAGAGAGGGAGGGAGAGAACGGGCATGCTAGGGCCTCCAGCCACTGCAAATGAACTCCAGCTGCAGGCGCCCCATTGTGCATCTGGCTTACGTGGGTCCTGCAGAATCAAACTGGGATCCTTTGGCTTTGCAGGCAAACGCCTTAACCGCTAAGCCATCTCTCCAGTCCCATGCTCTCTTTTTACTTACACTTGGATGGTTCCAATTTCTCCCAACGCTAGAGACCCACAAAGCCTCACTACTCTCTTTTCCTGGCTGCTTGGCGCCCACAGCATAAAAAGAGACCTGCTGAGCTGGGGGCTCTCCCACATTTCCAGCCACCACTGACCTTCGCACTGCTTCTCTCTTTTGGGCGCTGATGTTGTCCCACCACTTGGCAAAGAAGGAAACTTCTGCCCACAGGAAACGCCGCTTGGGGTTCTCCTGCAGCTTGGCCACCATGCTATTGAGAATGTGCTGGGTCTGCTCTGTATAGTACTTGTCAAAGGTCTTGATCCAGCCTGGGGTGGCAACATAAGGTCCTCTGAGGATGCTACTATTTTCAGCTGCCCCTCCTTCATGTCTGCTGTCAAAAAACCTATCCCATATCCCTGCTCTAAGGCCTGCTGGGTCCTCACCTGGGTCATTGTGAGAGTGAGGCACCACAAACACCTGCAGGTCTTCAGTATCCCAGTCGTTTGGGCTATAGGAGATATCGAAACCTTGCCTCCACACGCCTCCCTCCACATTGTCAAACGGCAACTCTTCTGACACCGTTAGCATCTGCCATGGATGAAAGTGGTTCAGTGCCCATCTGTGGCCACTGCAGGTCCCTGCCAACTGTGACTCTTACCTGCAGCTCTGGCTTCTGGCCCCGACCCCCTAAAGCAAACTGGCAGTCCTGGGGGGAGATGGAGAAGAAACTTGGCCGGGGCTCTGGGAGCACAGCCCAGGAGCCATTGGCTGTGTGGTAGGGCAGCAAGGCAGGCGGGCCCTCTGCATTGGCTGTCAGCTCCAGCACCGAGTCCTTGATGTGGCTGATGATCTCGTGGTTCTCCTCTAGCAGCTGCTCTAGCTGTTCGATGCGGTTCTGCAGCACAGAAATTTGGCTCTGCCGAAACAAAATAGCCATCACTCACAGCTCCTGGGTCACAGGGAGGCCCCTCCGTAGGGGTCAGCACTTGAGGCCCAACTTTCTTATGACGCCTCTCTTCAACCCAAATCGTGTCCATGGGCCTGCAGAGATGAAGCATTCTGCACATCACCCCCTGGCTCCGGCAGGCAACCATTTCATCTCATTTTTGCCTGTGCTTAATGACCTGTGTTGCCGGTGGGCCTGAGTCCACTAGGACTGCACAGAGCTAACTAGGCAAGAATGCTGCAATCAATTAGTGATGTCTGCCAAGAACTTAGAATAGAATGGCAATGGACATTGCCACTTTTCTTTCTTTCTTGTTTTTTTTTTTTTTTTTGTGTGTGTGTGTGTGTATGGTATGGTGTATGTGATGTGTCATGTACATGTGGCTATGTGGCACCCTACATGCTCGTCTATAGCCTATGGTGGCAGGCTAGAACAGAGCACTGGTCCTTGGGAGTCCTGTTCCCTCACTTTTCCACCAGTTTTTTTTTTTTTTTTTCTAGGTAGAGTCTCCCTCTAGCTCAGGCTGACCTGGAATTCACTCTGCAGTCTCAGGGTGGCCTTGAACTCATGGCGATCCTCCTACCTCTGCCTCCCAAGTGCTGGGATTAAAGACATGAGCCACCACGTCCAGCTATCCACCAGTTCTTTTTTGGGCTTACTTATCCCACAGCTTGCCACTTTTCCATGAGCTTTTAGGTCTCTGTTCCCCTTCAGAAACTGAGATTAAAGAAGTAGGTGGCCACGCCCAGCTGTTTGTGTGGGTCCTGGGGACAGAACCTGAGTAGTCAGTCTCTTGGGCCTCTTCAGGTCCTTGCATAAGAAGTGTTCTTAATCGCTGAGCCATCTGTCTAGCCCTGTTTTTACTTTTTTGTTGTTGCTGTTTTTCAAAGTAGGGTTTCACTCTAGTCCAGGCTGACCTGGAATTCACTATGTAATCTCAGGGTGGCCTCGAACTCCTGGTGATCCTCCTGCCTCCTGAGTGCTAGGATTAAAGGAATGAGCCACCACGCCTGGCTTCTTTTCTACTTTTTATTTTGAGGCAGGGTCTCAGTAAGCTGCCCAGGGTGGCCTTGAACTCACTCTAGCCCAGCCAGGCTTTAGGCTTGTGTCTCTCTTGCCCCCACCTCTCAAATAGCTGGGATTACAGGCCTGGCTCCCTTTTCTTTTGCCTTCGCCACCGTCTTTAGCCTTCTACCAGGGCTAGAAGTAGATAATGAGCTTAGCATGCACAGGGCCCTGGGTGTGATCCTCAGCACCCACTGACCAACCCCCAAAAGAAAGAAAATCTATTAGATAACTGTATTCCGAGGCTGGGGATACATCTTAGTGGCAGAGGGAGTGCCTGGCACACACATGCAAGGCTCTAATACTTAAAAGGAAGGACAGGAAGGGAGGAAAGAGTGGAAGTGCTCCAGCCCTGGGCTGCCATAACTCCACGGCCCAGGTGAGGTGACTTGCATATGAAAGCGGTTAGCAAATGAGGTGTGACTCACCCTGGGAAAGTTCCCACCATTCTGGTGTCTAGAGGGGTCACGCTGCACCCGGTCCAGCATGAGGTAGAGTGAGAAGACTGCTACACAGAAGGTAACAGCCCCACACACTGTCACCTGCTTTTTCAGCTTCATAATGGCCCCCACAGGTATCTAGCAGGAGAAACACAATCTGTAGCTCTGGCAAGCAAAGTACCTTTGTTACTCTTCCCACCAAATGCCCCACTAAGTTCCCAAGCGCTGTTCCCCCAAGTGTCCCTATTTGCCTGACTCCAGTGTAAAAAAAAAAAAGCAAACTTTGTGTTTGAGGAGCTGGCTCAGCAGTTTAAAGCACTCCTTTGCAAAGTCGACATTCCTGGGTTCAATTTCCCAGCCACCCATTTAAAGCCAGACAATAGCAAGAGACCCTGGCACACACACGCACACTCACATGAAAATAAATTGTAAAAATTTAAATTTCAGGGCTGGGCGTGGTGGCGCAAGCCTTTTATCCCAGTACTAGGGAAGCAGAGGTAGGAGGATTGCTGTGAGTTCGAGGCTACCCTGAGAATACATAGTGAATTCCAGGTCAGCCTGAGCTAGAGTGAGACCCCACCTCCAAAAGAAAAAAAAATTTATTTTTTCAGGCTGGAAAGATGACTCAGTGGTTAAAAGTGCTTGCTTATAAAGCATGACAGCCTGGGTTCAATTCCCCAGTATACACATAGAGACAGACACGCAAAGTGGCACATGAGTTCAGAGTTCCTTTGCTGTGGCAGTTGGCCCTAGTGGGCCCAAAATTTCTCGCTCTCCCTCTCAAACAAGTGAATAAATAAATAAATTTTCTTTCACAAGCAAGCACTGAAGCACCAAATCCCCATACAAGCTGTGGGTTTTTACCAAACTCTGGTTTTATTATCCAGGCTAAGACTCAGAAAGCACAAATACGCGCCACCTCTGGGGCTGGTCCTGTCTGCTCCTATGGAAAACCCAACGGGGACCACAGAGTCCCCGGTCCTGATGGCAACCAGCTTACACAGGGCCCTGCCCATAGAGTGGCCATCCAGGTTCCCTGACCACATGCATCTTTTTTCAGACGAATAAGTACCCTGGTCTCTACTTTGTTTCACTTAAGAGTTACAGGCCACAAGGCCAAAGAGAATAGGCAAGGCTTCCCCAGTGTCTTTATGAATCACAGTGGCATTCAGCAGAAACTGTGCCTGGCACAGATCTTATCTCTGGAAGAATACAGAATGAATTCCTTTTTTAAAGAAGAAAGATGCTCCTGTTTCTAACATGAAGCCAGTTCTAGTGTTCTCTCTGCTTGCACTGATCCCTGCTGTTAAAAATAATAATAAAAATAAAAACAACTTCCAGCCTTGATTATATGGCGCTTGGGGCGATGCTGAAAGTCCCCCCGAGTAGGGAGAGGCCAGGCACTGCTCCGTTACAGGGAAACTTCAGAGAACCCACGGTGGCCGTGCCCTGTGGGCCCCAACTTGCCTGCCGGGGCACAGGGAGGCCACCAGCTGCCCAGCCGGCGTGGGCGTCGCGGCGTTCGGCAGGGAGTCAGCTCGGCGGGCCCCTCCGTCACCTCTGCGTCGTGCCCTACTTAGCGCGATCTGATTGCACTCAGGAGCCTGGGGCAATATTTTTAGCCCATGGAGACTGGGTCGAGGCCCAGGTGGGTGGAGCTGGGGACAGGGAGTTGGATCTCAGCAGATCAGCAGGCACCTGCCGCCGGGTCTACCGCCCGCCCGGCCCGGCCCGGCCCGCTCCGCTCCCCGACTCTGCCCACCGGGGGCCGCGGGCCGAAGCCGGGCCTCGCGCCACCACCGATCCCGAGCGCCGCCGTCGTTCGGGGTCGCCCAAGCTCCGGCTCCGACCCAAGCATCCGGAGCCCTTTCCCTCCTCCCCTCCCCACCCCCCGACGCCCGCCCGGCCCGTTACCGTCTTCGGCCGGCCTCTGTCCGGCTCCGAGGCCCCGCCGGCCCAGCCGTCGCCCCGCACATTCCCCCCGCCGGGACCGCGGCCAGCTCGCGGGCAGCTGCGCAGGCGAACGACCGCCGCCCGCCGCCCCGGCTCGGCGCGCCGCAGCCGCGCTCCCGCGGGGGATGTTGCGGGCGGGGGCGGGGGGGGGGGCGCCCAGACCGTCTCCGCGCGCTCCCTGCGCCGCTCCGCCCGCCTCCAGCGGCCGCGGGGCCGAGCGTCGGTGCGGGCGGGGCCAGCGGGGCGGGGCCAGCCCGACCCCGGCGTCCCCCGCAGCGGCGGGAGCTCGGCGCGCCGCGGCCCGGCCAGGCTCCCACGGGCTCCGCCCGCTTCGTGCGCGCCGGCGACCCGGGACGACGGCGGCCGCGGGGGTCTGTCTGTGCGCAGCCGCTGGCGCAGCCGAGCTCCGGCTCGCTGCGGAATCCTGGGCAGGGCGCGCAACTTGATTAAGACGATTTTTCTCTCCTGAATCCTCCAAAAGTAAGCAAAGCATCACACGGAAGCAGAAACGTTCTCCGAGATCTCCCGAACTGCAGAGCCCCGCCGGGTGCGTTGCCGCGGCCCGGCCCCGTTAGGTCCTACGTAGCCTCAGTTTGGGGTAGTGATTGCTTCTTTTCTTTTTCTTTCCTTTCTTCTGTCTTTCTTCCTTTTCTTTTCTTTCTTTCCTTTTTTATTTTGTTTGTTTGTTTGTTTGTTTTCTCGAGGTAGAGAGTCTCACTCTAGCTCAGGCTGACCTGGAATTCACGATGTAGTCTCAGGGTGGCCTCGAACTCATGGCGATCCTCCTGCCTCTCTGCCACCCAAGTGCTGGGAATAGGGCTGGAGAGATGGCTTAGCGGTTAAGTGCTTGCCTGTGAAGCCTAAGGACCCCGGTTCGAGGCTCGGTTCCCCAGGTCCCACGTTAGCCAGATGCACAAGGGGGCACATGCGTCTGGAGTTCGTTTGCAGAGGCTGGAAGCCCTGGCGCGCCCATTCTCTCTCTCTCCCTCTATCGGTCTTTCTTTCTGTGTCTGTCGCTCTCAAATAAGTAAATAAATTAATTTAAAAAAAAAAAAAAAACAGTCCAAGTGCTGGGAATAAAGGTTTCTTAAGGGTACTGCCTCCCTCGTCGCTCAGTTTCCTGCTACCCAGGGTTAAGGCATATCCTACTTCTGTCTTCGGAGTGCTGGGATTAAAGGTGGCTTATAATTTTGCAGCATAATAAACTATACTTCAATAAGCATCATGAATTCCACTTTTTAGTTCTTGAAAAATTGTTATCTGGCTGGATTTAGTGGCACAGGCCGGTAATCCCAACACTTAGAGGCTGAAACAGGATGATAGCCACAAATGGGTCCCTGCACTCGAATTCACATGAGGAAATTCTACCCTCCCTTTGTAATGACACCTGGAAATGGGGCTTTGGGGAAGTTACTAGTTCATGAGGGCAGAACCCTCAGAAACACTTTTTAGAATAGTTTTTAAAAATATTTTACTTATTTATTTGAGAGAGACACAGAGAGGCAGATGAGAAGAGATGAGAGAGATTGAGAAGATGTGCCAGGGCCTCTAGCCACTGCAAACAAAGTCTTGACGCATGTGCATCTGGATTTATGTGGGTACTGGGGAATTGAACCTGGGTCCTTTGGCTTTGCAGACAAGCGCCTTGCTCACTAAGCCATCTCTCGAGCCCTAGAGACACTTTTTAATTAATACCCTTCTAAAAACACCCCAGAAAGATGTCTTGCCCCTTCCACTTCATGAAGACATGCTAAAAACCATCTACACACCATAGAGTAGGCCCACATAATATGTTCATACAACACACTAAAATCCTCCTACACACCATAGAGCGGGCCCTCACCACACATACAATATGCTCATATAGATCTTGGACTGCACAGACCTCGCACTGTGAGAAATGTTTATTGATTACCCTCCCTCCTCCCAGTTTATGAAATTTTGTTGTAAGAACTAAGCAGACTGAGACATTATCTTAGGACAAATTTGCAGCAGTGAGTTTCCTGGGCAAAATATCAGCACCGATAATGAGCGATGATGCTTGGTTTATTACTGGAAAGTACTGTGCCTAACCATTTCACACCCCTCTTCCTTGTTTCAGTTAAGTCCTGATCCCTTCTTCCCCCACCCCAGGGCAGTTGCAACCAGCAAACTGTTTGGTGGCAACTCAAGAGTTTGCCTCTCCTCAACAGAGAGCCACTGTAATGCCCCCTGTCATCTGGCCCCTTGGGTTGTCCTGTGGAACTAGGGACTTCAGAAGCTGACACAAGGCTGACTTGCTTCGTTATCTGTATAAGTAAATAACTGCCTGGGCTGGCTGTCACCTGACTGGCTGAGACTAAGTGTGGCAGTCTCGCCTAGAGCAGCAGCAACAATCCTGGAACCCTATTAGCCCTTCGCCAGAGTGTTTAGTGGTTACTGGACTTGACAGAAGGGAACCTTTGAGGAGACAGGAATGTTCTGATCCAAGTGGTGGGGAGCCCACACACTCAATATATAGCTAAGGATGACCTTGAATTTCTTACCTTCCTGACACTATTTTCCAAGTGCCGGGATTACAGGAATGTACCACCAGGCAGTGCTGGGAGTTCTAGGGCTTTAGGCAAACCCTCTACCACTAAAATATGCTTGTGTACACATTGATCAAGCTATATACTAAAGATCAGTAGGGCTGGAGAGATGGCATAGTGGTTAAGGGGCTTGCCTGTGAAGCCTAAGGACCCAGGTTTGATTCCCTAGTACCCACGTAAGCCAGATGCACAAGGGGGCGCATGTGTCTGGAGTTTGCAGTGGCTAGAGGCCCTGGCATATCCATTCTCTCTCTATCTGCCTCTTTCTCTCTCTAATGAATAAATAAAAATCAAATATATTTTTAAAAGATTTGTGGGCTGGAAAGATGGCTTAGCAGTTAAGGCACATGTCTGTGAAGCCAAAGGACCCAGATTCAATTCTCCAGGTCCCACGTAAGCCAGATGCACATGGTGGCGCATGTGTCTGGAGTTCATTTGCCATGGCTAGAGGCCTTGGTGCACCCATTCTCTCTCTCCCTCTCTGTCTCTTCCTCTCTCTGTCTCTAATAAATAAATAAAGTCTTCAAAAAAAAAAGATATGTAATTGGCTGGATATGATGGTGCACACTTTTAATCCCAGCACTTGGGAGACAGAAGTAAGAGTATTGTCATGAGTTTGAGGCCACCCTGAAACTCCATAGTGAATTCCAGGTCAGTCTGGGCTACAATGAGACCCTACCTCAAAAACCAAAAAAAAAAAAAAAAAAAAAAAGGATTTGTAATTTGTATTTGTACAGCCATGTGAAAGAGAACCAGGCTAGAATCCCATCCCAGCTTTTCTTTGTTAGCACAGGTTCTAGTTGCCTAATTTCCACATGTAGGCATGTGTGGTGGCTTGAATAGATGCCCCCCAATATATTCACTGATTTTTTAGTTTGTACTTTGCATTTGCAGCCACCTGGCTGGAGGCGGTGTCACTGGGCAGATCTTAAAGTGGAGTGGTGGGTTTGAGATTTCAATCTAAAGATATGCAAAGTGTGCCTAGCAGGAGTTCCTGAAGTGTGCTGTGCCTTGTGGCTTTTGACTTGTGCTTCTCTCTCTGCTTGGGCCTGTGAAGGCAGGCCAGCTTCTTCTGCCATTTATGGAACTTCCCCTGGATCTGTAAGCTTCAATAAATATCCCTTCCTCCATAACCGTGCCTGGTCTGGAAGTTCATCCCAGTGAACCTGAGGCTGTGCGCCACAGCATGAGAGGGAAAAGGCAGCGTAAGAACTTAGTATGTGGGACTGGGTCTAGTCCAGCCAGCTGGAACCTCCTCACCCCATGCCAGCCTCAGAGATGAACATTCTGAGAACCACCTGTGTTGGAAGTTTCCATGGTTAGAGTGCACAGCATCTGCCTGAAATGTGATTCCTTGCCATTATCCTGTAGGAGTCCACATTCTGTCTTGTGAAATGTGTTTTCTGTGTGTGGGCGGGGAGGTCGCTGGCGTTGGTTGACCACCTACCTACCTATGTTAGTTTCTTCTTTCCGAGTCCATTCCAGCCAGGCGTGGTGGCACACGCCTTTAATCCCAGCACTTGGGAAGCAGAGGTAGAATTGCCTTGAGTTCCAGGTTAGCCTGGGTGAGTCCATTCCAGGGCTAGAGAGATGGCTCTGTGGTTACGGTTCTTGCCTGCAAAGCCTGAGGACCTGTGTTCAGTTCCCCCCAGTACCCAAATAAAGCCAGATGCACAGTAGCCCACGCATGCATCTGGAGTTTGCGGCGCCTCAAGGCCCTGGCATGCCCATTCTGTCTCTCTCTGTTTGCAAGTAAATAAATAAAATAAATAAAAACATTCAAAAAGAGTTCAGGGGGCTGAAGAGATGGCTTAGCGGTTAAGCACTTGCCTGTGAAGGCTAAGGACTCCAGTTCGAGGCTTGATTCCCCAGGACCCACGTTAGCCAGATGCATAAGGGGGCGCATGTGTCTGGAGTTCATTTGCAGTGGCTGGAAGCCCTGGCGCACCCATTCTCTATCTGCCTCTTTCTCTCTCTCTCTCTCTCTCTTTGTCACTCACAAATAAATAAATAAAAATGAACCAAAAAATATTTTAAAAAAATAGTTCATTCCATATTTTGTTGACATGGCCACCTGTCAATGACCCAGAGCATGAAATGTCAAGTTAAAGCAGTACTTTTGGTGGTAAAAGAATCACTCTTGTCTGACTGAATGTATCTAGAGAAGACATAGGCAACATACTTCACTTAGGACTTATTTTTTTCAAAGTAGGGTTTCGCTGTAGCCCAGACTGACCTGGAATTCACTATGTAGTCTGAGTCAGGGTGACCTTGAACTCATGGAGTGTGCACCATAATGCCCAGCTGGTTTCTTTGTTTGCTTTTATTTATTTATTTGAGAGTGACAGAAAGAGACAGAGAGAGAGAGAGAGAAAGAGAGAGAGAGAGAGGGTGCATTAGGGGCTACAGCCACTGCAAACAAATTCCAGATGCTTGCGCTACCTTTTGCATCTAGCTTACATGGTACTGGGGAATCGAGCCTCTGTGTTTATTTTATTTTATTTATTTATTATTAGTAGTAGTAGTATTTTTTTTCTTTGAGTTTTCGAGGTAGGGTCTCACTCTAGTCCAGGCTGACCTGGAACTCACTATACAGTCTCAGGGTGGCCTTGAACTCACAGCGATCCACCTACCTCTGCCTCCCGAGTGCTGCGATTAAAGACGTGTGCCACCATGTCCGGCTCTTTATTTATTTATTTTAGGGAGGGAGAGAAAGAGAGAGAGAGAGAGAGAGAGAGAGAGAGAGAGAGAGAGAGAGAGACATGAGTGGGCATGCCAGGGCCTCCAGCCACTGCAAACAAACTCCAGGTGCATGTGCCACCATGTGCATCTGGCTTACAAGGGTTCTGGGGAGTTGAGCCTAGGTCCTTAAGCTTCGCAGGCAAGTACCTCAACTGGTAAGCCATCTCACCAGCCACACCCTCTCTGTTTAGAAACTGCTGTGCCATACCTAGAAGAAACTGTCTGCACACAGTTAACATCCAATAACGGCACGCTCAAGGGGTGTTCAGACCAAGGAACTCTCTTGGTCATTCAGCTATGGAGCTGGCGTCCAGGCACATTTGCCAGGTTTCTCTGGCCTTGTGTCAGCACTGGGATCATTTGGCTTTGTTTTGGTCTCAGTACTAGATAGCTGGCCATGTCCTAGGTGTCAATGGCTGTTTTTTTTTTTTTTTTTCCAAGCAGTATAATTCTGACCCCATTGGCTGCAATGACGTTCATGGTGAGAGGGTCCTTTTCCGTGGAACCTCTCTTGGACGTGTCTTCCACTCAAGTGCCATAATGCTCTTCCTGTATATACAGGCTGCAACTTAGTTATCCAGCGGTTCTGCCACCAGGCACCAAACTGCTAGATCATTGGCCGCTGCTCACAGGCAGTGAAATTGTAGCAAGGTGGATCGTCATTGGAGTTTGCCAGGCCAGGCTCTGCAGCCCCCCGTCCCTGCCCATTGGATGAAGTTGCCTTCTCTGTGTGCAATTTCAAACTGTGGCTACACAGCTACTGCTGATCTCTGCACTCCACTGGCCACTAGCTTAGCTGGTTGGTCCTCGAACCAGATAGTTGAGATTTCTTGAGGATGCCCGGAGTCCCAAGGTGCTAGATGAGACTCTGTCGCTGGGTTGGTTGTACCTGGTGCCCTCTTTATACGGGTAAGAGACCCTGCGATGCCTGGCTGACTCCTTTCTTGGAATCATTTTCCCCTAGTGACACGTGCTTGGTAGGCAATGCTCTCTTCCCTAGTGTTTTCACTCCGGCTCCATCTCAACATGAGGATCTTAAACCAGGTAGAGTGGTTCGCTCCCGTTTTTCCAGCACTCAGGAGTCTGAAGTAGGGGGATTACTGTGAGTCCAAGGCCAGCCTAGGCTACACCATGAACTCCTGTCACAAAGAGGAAGAGCTAGAAAGATGGCTTAGTGATAAAACACACCTGCTTGCAAAGCTTGACAGCCTAGGTTCAATTCCCAAGCTCCCCCCCCCATGTAAGCTGAATGAAAAAAAGTTCAAAAGTGGCATAAAGCCGGGTGTGGTGGCACACGCCTTTAATCCTAGCACTCAGGAGGCAGAGGTAGGATGATTGCTGTGAGAAATTTATTTGAGAGAGGGAGAATGGGCACACCAGGGCCTCTAGCCATTGCAAATGAACTCCAGATGCATGTGCCACCTTGTGTACCCCTGGGTCATTAGGCTTTGCAGGCAAGCACCTTAATCACTGAGCCATTTCTTTAGCCCCAATCTCTTAAAAACAATATTTTTTTTGAGGTAGTGTTTCACCCTAGTTCAGGCTGACCTTGTAGTCTCAGGGTGGTCTTGAACTCATGGCGATCCTCCTACGTCAGCCTCCCAAGTGCTGGGATTAAAGGCATGTGCTACCACACCTGGCTCTTGAAAAATTTTTTTTTTTTTGAGGTAGGATCTCATTCTAGCTTAGATTGCCCTGGAATTCACTATGTAGTCTCAGGGTGGCCTTGAACTCACAGCAATCCTCCTACCTCAGTCTCCTGAGTGCTAGGATTAAAGGCATGCTCCACCATGCCCAGCCAGTTTTTTTTTTAAATGAGATAGACTTGGCACACCAAGGCCTCCAGCCATTGCAGTTGAACTCCAGACATGTGTGCCACCTTGTGTGCATGCGTGACCTTGAGTATGCATAACCTTGTGCACCTGGCTTATGTGGGATCTGGGGAGGCAAACATGGGTCCTTAGGCTTTGCAGGCAAGCATTTTAACTACTGCTCATCTCTCCAGGCCCAATCCCTTTAAGCAAGATATAGAGTTCTCTTATTTTCTTGAAAATTGATGCTACAGGTGTGAGCTACCATGCGTGGACAATAATTGTTGTTAGTAGTTGAACCCAGGGCCTCCTGCATGCTAAGCAAGCAATCTATTACTGAGCTAGGTCCCCAGTTTGATTTTTTTTTTTTGTTTCTTTGTTTCTTTTTTTGAGGTAGGGTCTCATTCTAGCCCAGGCTGACCTGGAATTAATTTCAGGGTGGCCTTGAACTCACTCCTCCTCTCTCAGCCTCCCGGGAGCTGGGATTGATGGTTCTTTATTTGGCAGTGTTGGTAATGAAACCCAGGACCTTGTTCATGCCAGGCAAGTACTCTACCACTGAGCTATACCAGAGCCTTGCTTCATGGTCCTTATTGCTTTGTTTCTGATTTCATAAATATTTTTTAAAATTTCTTGTTTATTTTTATTTATTTGAGAGCAACAGACTCAGAGAGAGAGAGAGAGAGAGAGAGAATGGGCACACCAGCCACTGCAAACGAACTCTAGATGCGTGCGCCCCCTTGTGCATCTGGCTAACATGGGTCTTGGGGAATCAAGCCTCAACCTGGGGTCCTTAGGCTTGACAGGCAAGCGCTTAACTGCCAAGCCATCTCTCCAGCCCTTTTCTGTTATTTTTTTTAAAAACATTACCTATTTATTTATTTATTTGAAAGGTAGAGAAAGAGGCAGGTAGAGAGAAGACAGAATAGCCATGCCAGGGCCTCTAACCACTGCAGACAAACCCCAGATGCATGTGCCACTCTGTGTATCTGGCTTATGTGGATACTAGATAATTGAACCCAGGTCCTTAGGGTTACTTTAACCACTAAACTATGTCCCCAGCACCCTACCCCCTCTTTTTTTTTGTTCTTTTTTATTTATTTATTTGAGAGTGACAAGAGATAGAGGAAGATAGAGAAAGAGAATGGGTGCGCCAGGGCTTCTACCCACTGCAAATGAACTCCAGACACATGAGCCCCTTGTGCATCTGGCTAACGTGGGTCCTGGGGAATCGAGCCTCGAACCGGGGTCCTTATACTTCACAGGTAAGCGCTTACCAGGTAAGCCATCTCTTCAGCCCACCTTCCCCCCTCTTTTTGAGGTAAAGTCTTGCTCTCTAGCCCAGGCTGACCTGGAATTCACTATGTAGTCTCAGGCTTCCCTCAAACTCAGTGATCCTCCTACCTCTCTGAGTACTGGGACTGAAGTTGTACACCACCAAAACTCCCAGCTTCATTTTCTTTCTTTTCAGCCAAATTAGTCTCCTTTGCATGCAACTCTGCTTGTGAATTTTATGCAACTACTGTTCACATGCACACATGCATAGTGTCAGATACCCTCTAACATTTATAAACCAACGGTTTTCACGTCGCTGTCGCAATCCCGCACGTCCATCTGGGTTTCCAGACTAACTACTTACTTTTTATCTCCACAGGCCCCTCACCGGTATCCAATCAGAGCTCTGCTTTAGCTGAGATCCTATTCCAGGGAACAGGGCCACCATCTGGCCAAAGAGGGCATAGCACCCAAGCACCCCCAGCTGTCCCAAATCGTCAGCTGTACTCAAGGTGGATTGCTTGTGTTCCCCCTTTCCATGGCCACCATAAGGGCCCTGCTTGCCTCCTTCTAAGACTTGGCCCCCAGAGGAGTGTACATGCCAAGAGCACCTGATAAGCACACGTGGTTTTATTATTTCTGCCTGGGAGAGGATGCTCCAGCAAGAGCAGGGACGTAGAGCCTGCGCGGAGGTTGCACCCTGCTAACGGCCTGGCTGGAGCCCAGGACTTGGAGCTGTCCACGGGAGAGTGGGAGCTGCTGAGGAGGTACACTCTTGCCTGCACAGGTCACTGGCTTCAGAAGAGGGCGCCGCCTCACCGGTGACGCTTTCGAATGCTCTGCAGCTCCTGGCAGATGGCAATGAAGCTGGGCCGCTGCCCAGGCTCATAGGCCCAACATTGCTCCATGAGTCTGAACACGGCATCAGGACACAGCTCTGGGCAGGGTAGGCGGCCCCCTGAGAGGACAGACACAACACACCAAGCATGAGGAAGAGAGAGTTCCCCTGGGCATACTGCTTAAGCCACAGCGCCCCTAAGGAGTGGCCTCCTGTCCACTAATGACCCTAAACAAATCTCCAACCTGCTATGTGCTAGATGACCTTTGCAATTTTGCAGCCTCAGTTTTCCCATCTGCACAAGAGGCCTATTAAATCCCACGTCAATTACACGTGCGAAGCAATGCATGGCCTAGCATAGACAGGTTTGTCACCTGTGGTAGATACCAGGTTAGTCTTAAGCTGCCCCAGTGGGAGGCAGGGAGGATGAAGTGTCCAGCTGGAGCACAGGGCAGGGGGGGCTTGGCTCTGAGGCACCACCATGCATTAGCTGACTTTACCCTTTTCCACAAACTCTCGCGTCTGCTGATTGCTGAGGTTGGGATACGGTGAGGCCCCCAGGCTGAAGGTCTCCCAGAGCAAGATCCCAAAGCTCCACACATCACTCTCTGAGGAGTAGCGGCCTACAGCGAAGGAAGGGCGAGCATGAGAGGACTGTCCACATCTATGGGCCCAAAGTCCACCCATGCCTGACCCCCCCAGCTCTGTAGTCCGGGGTGGGTGAAGGCCAGGTACCATAATTAAGGGCCTCAGGGGCAGTCCACTTCACAGGCACTTGTCTGAGGCCCCCTGAGGCTGCATAGATCCCATCAGCTTCTTCCCGAGACATCCCAAAGTCACTGATCTTCAGGACGTTCTTCTCTGTCACTAGGCAATTCCGAGCAGCCAGGTCCCTGGGTGAAGCACAGAAGGGATCTGCTTCGCCCGGTGTTAACCTGCCCAGCCTGGGCCAAATACTATACACAAAGCTGCTCCTGGCTTCTGGCTCTCCTGCTCTACCAGGAAAGGCCAACTCCCCCTGGCAATCTGATGCCCAGTGGCAAGGGGGCCTGGAGTAATAGCACCCCACTGTGATAGGGGCTTCCAGGACCCCGGCCCACTCACCGGTGGATGCAGCACTTGCTCTCCAAGTACTCCATGCCTGCGGCTGCGTCCCCCACCATCTGCAGCAGAGTCTTCACCCGCAGTCGGGCTCCCTCTGTCCTCAGGAAGGTCAGAAAATCGCCTCCTAGAGGCAGGGGCGATCTTGAGCCTGGTGTGAGGGTCGCCTTGCAGGCTCCACCCTGGGAATCAGCGCCTTCACTCACCCTGCACCAGCTCCATGACAATGTAGATTGGCTGCTTCTGCGTGCAGACGCCAATGAGACGCACGATGTTGGGGTGGTTGTACTGCTTTAGGATCCTGGGGGGAGCCGCTGCTTAGGCCGCGCGAGGTCTGTGCTCACAGCCTCACCACTTGTCACCTCTCCTGCCTCCCACCAGGAGCCCCCCAGAGGATGAGCAAAGGCCATAGGGACAAGGAGCTTGGCCTTGATGGCCAAACACCCTAAATGCATGACCTGGGATAGAGCCAATACCCCTTGGCATTATGGGCACTACCCAGTGTGAGGGGGCCTGGAGGATTAAATCACATACAGACATCAAGCACTGCATGCAAGATACTGCCCAGGGGAACCCTTTTGTACATGAAACCTTTGGTCAACCTTGCAATAATTTTTGTTTGTTTGTTTTTGTTTTTCAAGGTAGCGTTTGCTCTAGCCCAGGCAGACCTGGAATTCACTATGTAGTTTCTCAGTGTGACCTTGAATTCATGGTAATCCTATCTCTGCGTCCCAAGTGCTGAGATTAAAGGTGTGCACCACCACACCCACTATAATCCTGGAGGAGAGACAGATTAAGTGAGTATGGTTGTGCCAGGGTCTCCTGCCACTGCAAATTAACTCCAGAAGCATGTATCACTTTGTACATCTGGCTTTTTCATGGGTACAGGGGCTGGGGAGGAGGAATTGAACTTGAGCCATCAGGCTTTACAAGCAAGTACCTTAACCACTGAGATATCTCCCCAGCCCAGGTATTCCTTACATTTTATTTTTATAATAATTTATTTTTAGCTGGGTGTGGTGGTGTACGCCTTTAATCCCAGCACTTGGGAGGCAGTGATAGGAGGATCGCCGAGAGTTCGAGTCCACCCTGAGACTACATAGTGAATTCCAGGTCAGCCTGAGTTAGACTGAGACTCTACCTCTGAAAACAAAACAAAACAAAAAAAAATTAATTATTTGAGAGAGGGAAAGAAGCAGAGCAAGAGAGAGAGAGAGAGAGAGAGAGAGAGAGACAGAATGAAAATGGGCACGTCAGGGCCTCCAGCCACTGCAAATGAAAACCAGACACGTGCACCATCTTGTGCATCTGGCTTACGCGGTTCCTGGGGAATCAAACTGAGGTCCTTTCGCTTTGCAGGCAAGCGCCTTAACTGCTAAGCCATCTCTCCAGCCCCCTCATCCTTACATTAAAAAAAAATATTTGAGCCGGGCATAGTGGCATACACCTTTAATCCCAGTCCCAGCACTAGGGAGGCAGAGGTAGGAGGATCGCTGTGAGTTCAAGGCCAGCCTGAGACTACATAGTGAATTCCAGGTCAGCCTGGGCCAGAGTGAAATCCTACCTCAACCCCCTACACCCCTCCCCGAAAAAAAGAGAGAAAGAGAGAGAGAGAAAAAATGGGTGTGCCAGGGCCTGTAGCCTCTGCAAATAAACTCCAGACATGAGCACCACCTTATGCATCTGGTTTACATGGGTACTGCGGAATTGAACCTGAGTCGTTAGGCTTCGTAGGCAAGTGCCTTAACCGCTAAGCCATCCCTCCAGCTCAGGTCATCCTTATTTTATCACCCACCTTGCTTCTTGCAGAAACTTGGCCTTGAGGTCAGGTGGGAGTGTCTCTCGACAAGACTTCACTGCCACAGGGGTGTTGTCCGCTCGTAGGCGTCCACTGAACACTTCACCGAAGTTCCCCTGAAACACCCTTGGGCTCCTACCATAGTTTCCTGGCACTGTTGTCCTTTTTCAGCTCAAGGGGACAGCTCATTTGGTCCCTACTTACTCGCTCACCCTGGCTCTCTAGGAATCCGCCCCCTAGTGGGGACATACCTGAGATGCCACATTTTCTGAGAAGTGACATGGAAAACTCCTGATTATCATTTTCCTCTTGGTCAGAAAAGCATTCTGATTTTTAGGAAAGTGATAGATAGTTTGTAGCCCTCACATTGACAAAGGTGCCTCCCCACAACACAAGTGCCTCTTGAGGAGCCAGGAACTGGGGGTGGGGTGGTGAGCTGGATGAACAGGAAGTTAGGGGTACAAGTTGGGAATCAGACTGAGGCAATGAGGCTCAACAGGATTCTAGAAGTGAGGACTGAAGTGTGGCTTGGAGGAGGGGGTGGAAGACGCAGGTAGGGAGAAGAACAGGCAGACCCCAGAAAGTTGCTGGAGACTTGGTGGGAGGGTGGTGGGTACACTTACCCTTCCAATCTGCTCACCCAACACCAGGTCCTCATGGTTTAGCACCCACTTGTCCTGGGGAAGAGGGGTTAGGGAGTTAAAAGTCAGCAAGGCTCTGTGAAAGACTGAAAAACTTTCCCACCAATGCTGTCTGTCTTGGCCCCTCTGTATTGATCTTTCTTTTTTAAAAAAAAATTTTTTTGGGCTGGAGAGATGGCTTAGCGGTTAAGCGCTTGCCTGTGAAGCCTAAGGATCCCGGTTCGAGGCTCAGTTCCCCAGGTCCCACGTTAGCCAGATGCACAAGGGGCGCACGCGTCTGGAGTTCGTTTGCAGTGGCTGGTAGCCCTGGCGCGCCCATTCTCTCTCTCTCTCTCTCTCTCTCTCTCTCTCTGCCTCGTTCTCTGTCTGTTGCTCTCAAATAAATAAATAAAAATAAACCAAAAAAAATTTAAAAAAAAAATTTTTTTTTGTTTATTTTTATTTATTTATTTGAGAGTGACTGACAGACAGGGAGAAAAAGAGGCAGATAGATAGAGAGAGAGAGAGAGAGAGAGAGAGAGAGAGAGAGAGAGAGAGAGAGGATGGGCGTGCCAGGGCCTCCAGCCACTGCAAATGAACTCCAGATGAATGTGCCACCTTGTGCGTGTGGCTAACGTGGGTCCTGGGGACTGGAGCCTTGAACGGGGTCCTTAGGCTTCACAGGCAAGCGCTTAACTGCTAAGCCATCTCTCCAGCCCTTTTCTTTCCTTCCTTCCTTCCCCCCCTCCCTCCCTCCCTCTCTCTCTCTTTCTTTATTTTGTTGACCCATATTAGAATCACATTCAGGTGACCAGGCTGAGCACCATGCATAGCCCATGGATGGGAATGACCTTGACACTGCAAATCTAAAAAGAGGCCAGCCACCGTGTGGGGTGAGCTTACCTCACACTCTGCGTAGACGGTGGGGGAGCGGGGTCTGACTAGCCGCAGGGCTCACCTTTGGTACAGCTCTGTACAGGACAACACCACTCTTCTTGGTGAGGGGTTGCTGGGAGCACAGCAGGTGGTCGATGAGCAAGGGGATGCTAGGAAAGCCATCCCCTTCCAGTCGGTACAGGTTCTGTGGGGGAAGGGAAACCTGGGGTCAGCAGCCTCCACTGGTGAGGAGGCTGAGCCCTGGGAGAGGACAGAAAGAGGGAAAAGAGCTGGGGGCATGGTGGCACATGCCTTTAATGCCAGCACTCAGGAGGCAGAGGTAGGAGGGCATATGTGAGTTCGAGGCCACCAAGACTACATAGTGAATTTCAGGTCAGCCTCAGCACAGCAAGACCCTCCCTACTTTGAAAATCTATTAAAAAAAAAAAAAAGGAACGAGGGTATTAGGATTGATGGGTACCACTCTCCAGTGCCTTTGCTAAGTATTCTGGGCAATTCCTTCCTCCTCTTTCTTTCTTTCTTTCTTTCTTTCTTTTTTTTTGGGGGGGGGGAGGTTCGAGTTAGAGTCTCACACTAGCTCAGGCTGATCTGGAATTCACTATGTAGTCTCAGGGTGGCCTTGAACTCATGGTGATCCTCCTACCTCTACCTCCCAAGTGCTGGGATTAAAGGAGTGTGCCACCACGCCCATCTCCTCTTTCTTTCTTTTTTTTTTTTTTCTTATGGTTTTTCGAGGTAGGGTCTTGCTCTAACCCAGGCTGACCTGGAATTTACTATGTAGTCTCAGGCTGGCCTCGAATTCACAGCGCTCCTCCTACCTCTGCCTCCCGTGTGTATAAGAGTAAAGGCGTGCACCATCACGTGATGCCCTCGTTCTTGAGGAAGGATGTGTTACAGGGACCTGGGTGGTGGTATCTGGCTTCTAGCTGGGTTAGAGAGGAGACACCTAAGATATAGCAGCTACGCCTGGGCTCCAGTCATTCCCCCAGAGAGTAGATGGAAAGACAGGGGTGGGGATTTGAAGGCTCAGGGTCCCGGCCCCACTCACTTCTGAGGACTGGATGATGAAGTGGCGGGGCAGGCCGTCCCACAGCACCGACAGCACGTACTCCTGCTTGCCTTGGCTCTCCCGGACCAGGAAGTCCCCGGAGTGCGTCAGCAGCTCAGCCACCTCGGCCCTCGGTATGGCCCCGTGGTACCACAGCTGCTCGTGCAGGGGCTTCTGCACCTCAGGAATGAGCTGCAGTGGCGGGGGGAGCTGACAGGAAGATGCAGGGGTCACTGGGCAGGCTAGCTGAGGTCTCCCTATCCCATAAGCTCTCATCCTTACACGTGGCTGTAGCCCTAGAATGGTCAATAGCTTGACTCAGGAGGTTCAATCTGGGCAGAGCTGGGATGGTAAGCCCAGGCTGGCATACCCCAACCAAGCTGGTGCCCTCTCCTCTGGCCACAGCACTCCTATCACTCCTAAGACAGGTAAAGCCATGGGGTAGCCAAGATTGCAGGTTCATACAGCATATAGGTGTGGTAGGGAAGAAGGGATACAAGGGTACCTGGAATCCCAGAGGGAAGAGGGATCCCCCCCCCAATGAAAGCAGCCTGGCCAGGGCTCCTCTCAAGGGTATCCAAGGATTCAACCCAAAACCCCAAGGTGGGAGGTCTGGGGAGCAAATCTGACACCCCTGGCCTGGCCCACCTAGATGGGCAGAGGCAAGGCCCAGCCTGGGCACCACTCACAGAGAACTTGGGGCGGAAGATTCCAGAGAAGTGGCTCTTAAGGATCTCCAACGTGGGCGTCCTTCCCCCCTCTCGCTCCTGCTCCTGGGGCCAGGGACAGACGTCAGCGGGTGGCCAGGCTTGGGGAGGGGGAGGGTGAAAATGAGGCGCACAGCCCCTGCAGGCGGGCATGGCTGATGTGTGAGGACAGGGCGGTAGAGGGTTGGCTCACCGCGGATGACGTGGAATGGCGGTCATCCTGCAGAAGTGGCACGGCAGGGGGCTCGCCGGGGCCCAGCTGACTCAGCTTGCTCTGCAACATCTCCTGTTGGGCCTGCAGCTTGGCCTGGCTGCACAGTGCTACCTGCAGCCCCTGAATTGCCTCTTGTAACACCTGCTTCTTACCCAATAGCTGTACCCTGCAGGCAAGAACAGGGAAGGGGCAGGGTGGAGAGACAGAGAGAGAGAGAGAGAGAGAGAGAGAGAGAGAGAGAGAGAGAGAGAGGCTCAGTCTGCAGCTATTGGGCACAATGGAGGGGTCAGGAGGCTATGCAGGTGGGTCCTGTTTACCGTTCCCGGGGGTGGGTGCCGTGCTCCTCGTTTTGGACCTCATGCTGCAGCTGACTGACCATCTCCTGCCGGCTCAGCACCGTCTCGGTGGCCACAGCCAGTTCGTCTGTCACAGAGGTCAGCCTGCATCCAAAGGCAAGGGCACAGTTAAGGCTGTGCCCTTCACATGCAATGCGCCCCCCCCGCCCCCTGCAGAGCCAAGTGAGCCTGCCTGCTGCTTGGTCCTACCCACATCAACATGAGGGGAGTCAGTGGGGAGCCCGCCCTGGCCTGAGGGCCAAGCCACCACGCACGTGTGTTGCACACTCTCCAAAGTGAGCTCGTTCAGCTGCAACTCCCCAGGCTCCAGCTGCTCCCCCTCCTCAAGCAGTGACTCGTCAAAGGTGACACAAGGTGGGACATCAGGGGTGGACCTGTGGAGTTGACAGGGCCTCGTCAGTGAACAGGCCAGAAGCCCTGGCACCCGGCGGGTGTGAGGACAAATACTGACTCACCCATACTGTTGCAGGAAGCCTTGGTACTCGGACTCAGGCTGGATGCGGGCAGCAGCTGCAGCCATCTCCCGATGAATGGACACCACCTCGTCCTGCACCAGACTGCTGATCTCCAGGTATTCCTGCAGGATCTCCTTCCTCCCCACCCCCGCCCCCACCATGGGATGCCCTGAGTCATGGGCCTCAGGCTGAGCACAGGGGGGGGGGGGGGGGCAGCTCAGTCTAGGGTACACGGGTTCACAGGCAGTGCTGGGCGACTTCCCCTATCTCTTCTAAAGTGCTAACTCACGATCATAGGCAAGTCACTTAGCCCCTCCCCCTGACTTCCTACTCTGTGCAAGGACTGCCGCAGTAGCAAGAACCCAGAGAGATCCTGTGGACAGTGTCTGGTACACAGGAAGTACTCCACAGACAAGCTAGACTCATCCATGGCCTGGCAGCCACTCTAAGAGTTGAGGCTGTGGGCCCCCAACAAGCCATCAGTGTGCTGTCTCTCCCAGGCCTTGCACTTCCCCAAGCTTGTCTCACTACCGACCAGGACGGGGAAGGGCTATGGGCTTATAGGATGCGCACCATCTCCTCGTGCAAGCTTGTCTCACTACTGACCAGGACGGGGAAGGGCTATGGGCTTACAGGATGCGCACCATCTCCTCGTGCAAGCTTGTCTCACTACTGACCAGGACGGGGAAGGGCTATGGGCTTACAGGATGCGCACCATCTCCTCGTGCAAGCTTGTCTCACTACTGACCAGGACGGGGAAGGACTATGGGCTTACAGGATGTGCACCATCTCCTCGTGCAAGCTTGTCTCACTACTGACCAGGACGGGGAAGGGCTATGGGCTTACAGGATGCGCACCATCTCCTCGTGCAAGCTTGTCTCACTACTGACCAGGACGGGGAAGGGCTATGGGCTTACAGGATGCGCACCATCTCCTCGTGCAAGCTTGTCTCACTACTGACCAGGACGGGGAAGGGCTATGGGCTTACAGGATGCGCACCATCTCCTCGTGCAAGCTTGTCTCACTACTGACCAGGACGGGGAAGGGCTATGGGCTTACAGGATGCGCACCATCTCCTCGTGCAAGCTTGTCTCACTACTGACCAGGACGGGGAAGGGCTATGGGCTTACAGGATGTGCACCATCTCCTCGTGCAAGCTTGTCTCACTACTGACCAGGACGGGGAAGGGCTATGGGCTTACAGGATGCGCACCATCTCCTCGTGCAAGCTTGTCTCACTACTGACCAGGACGGGGAAGGGCTATGGGCTTACAGGATGCGCACCATCTCCTCGTGCAAGCTTGTCTCACTACTGACCAGGACGGGGAAGGGCTATGGGCTTACAGGATGCGCACCATCTCCTCGTGCAAGCTTGTCTCACTACTGTCCAGGACGGGGAAGGGCTATGGGCTTACAGGATGCGCACCATCTCCTCGTGCAAGCTTGTCTCACTACTGACCAGGACGGGGAAGGGCTATGGGCTTACAGGATGCGCACCATCTCCTCGTGCAAGCTTGTCTCACTACTGACCAGGACGGGGAAGGGCTATGGGCTTACAGGATGCGCACCATCTCCTCGTGCAAGCTTGTCTCACTACTGATCAGGATGGGGAAGGGCTATGGGCTTACAGGATGCGCACCATCTCCTCGTGCAAGTCCTGCAGTGACTGCAGCAGGCTGGGCAGCATGAGCTGGTGATGGTGATGGTGATGAAGCTGGGCGGCCCTCACGCCTAGTACGTAGCGGTTGTGGTGGGCAAAGAGCTTCCATAGGCTGCGCACATACTTGTCCTTAGCCTTGTCTCGGTCCTTGTCTGCCAGGCAGGGGGTAATAAAGGTCTATGTCTGTGTGTTTACTTGTCATCCCTGAGCCACCCACTCGCTGGGGAGCCAATGGACAGATCAACAGTGATTTAGGATTCCCCTCCTTGCCAATAAGGAAAGCTCCAAACCTTTGCTGGCCTCCTGATATTTGCGCCTGGCCTGGGCACTGTCCCGTGCCAGGGCTCGGTACTGGCTCTTCAGCTTCTCAATGTCATTGCTGTGGGTCTGGGGAGAAAGGGGTGACAAGTATGGGGAGGCAAGTCCTCAAGAATGGAGATTTCTGGGCTGGAGAGATGGCTTAGTGGTTAAGGCGCTTGCCTGAAAAGCCAAAGGATCCAGGTTTGTTTCCCCAGGACCTAGAAAGCCAGATGTACAAGGTGGCACATGTGTCTGTTGTTCATTTGCAGCAGCTGGAGGCCTCGGCATACCCATTTTCTCTATATATCTATCTTCCTTTCTCTTTCTCTCAAAAAAAAAAAAAAAAAAAGAATGGAGGGGCTGGAGGGATGGCTTAGTGGTTAAGGCATTTGTCTGCAAAGCCAAAGGACCCAGGTTCAATTCCTCAGGACCCATGTTAGCCAGATGCACAATGGGGTGCACATGTCTAGAGTTCATTTGCAGCAGCTGGAGGCCCTGGTGTGCCCATTCTCCCTCTCTCCCTCTTTCTCTGTCAAATAAATAAAATAAAATATTTAAAAAAAATAATGGAGAGCCGGGCGTGGTGGCGCACGGCTTTAATCCCAGCACTTGGGAGGCAGAGGTAGGAGGATTGCCATGAATTCGAGGCCACCCTGAGACTCCATAGTGAATTCCAGGTCAGCCTAGGCTAGAGTGAGACCCTACCTCGAAAAACCAAAAAAAAAAAAAAAAAAAAAAAAAAAAAAGAAAGAAAGAAAAGAAAAAATAATGGAGATTTCTGGAAAGGTTCTGCTATCCAGGTTGGCAGCATGCATCCAAACTTGTTCTTCTGCAAGGGTCTGGAGACTTTGGAGAAATTGGCCGCAAAAGCTAGGATCAGAGAAGCTGAGTTCTGGCAGGCTCTGGGGGAGCAGAAAGGAGGCCAGGGAGAGCTGTAACTGCCCTTCTGGTGGTGAGTAGGGCCAGCTTCAGCTCGTTCACATGCACTCCACATACGGAAGGGCATCAGGCTTGATTTCATGTTCTGTTGTCACCATCTTGGAAGTTGTGTTGTTGTTTGAGACAGGGTCTTGCTCTGTAGCCTGGGCTGGCCTGGAACTCATGTAGTCTAGGCTTTCCTCAAACTTGTGGTGACCCTCCTCTAGCTTTTGTCTCCCAAGTGCAGGTATGACAGGCCTGTTCAACCACACCTGGCTTTTGAAATTCTTAGTGGCTTCTTTGTGTGTATATATAGAGTGCATATACGTGTAGGTGTGTGTGTTTGTATGTGGAAGTCAGTGTTGGGTGTCTTCCTCAATCACGTCCTACCTTATTTTTAAAAAATTTTTACTTATGTATTTGATGGAGAGAAAGGCAGAGAGAGAGAGATGAAGGGCCTTTAGCCACTGTAAATAAACTCCAGACGCATGCACCACCTTGTGCATCTGACTTTATGTGGGTGCTGGGAAATTGAACCTGGGTCCTTTGGCTTTGCAGGCAAGTACCTTAACCACTAAGCTATCTCTCCAGCTCCCTTTTTTTGTTTGTTTGTTTTTGAGGCAGGATCACTCACTGAAGCTGGAACCCCATGGATGGTCCTGCCTTCACCTCCCCAGTGCTGTGATTTTAAGTGCAAGGGCAGTGTGCCTGGCTTTCATGTGAGTGCCGAGGAGCTGAACTCAGATCCTCATGTTTGGGCGGCAAGCACTGAGCCACCATAGCTCCTGTTCATAATTTCCACATTTTTATTTTGCGTGGGGCCTTCACAGTTATGTTCCTAGCACTAAAACACTAGGTGGTGGCCGAATATGAGTTCTCATCCCAGCGCTCCCAATGAAGTGCTGGGACATAGTGAGCAAGCTCCACCCTGCTCCTCTGAGCCGGGGCTTCCTTCCTCTGCCTCCCGGGTACAGGAACTAAAGGCGTGCATCACCACACCTGGCCTTGACCAGTATTCTTTTTTCTTTTCTTTTCGGTTTTTCAAGGTAGGGTTTCATTCTAGCCCAGGCTGACCTGGAATTTACTATGGAGTCTCAGAGTGGTCTTGTGGTGATCCTCCTACCTCTGCCTCCCTGAGTGCTGGGATTAAAGGTGTGTGCTACCATGCCCGGTTTTGGCCAGTATTCTTAAAGGGCCAGCTAATAAATATTTAGTCTTGTATGTCATAGGAACTCTGTGGCAATTACCCCATCCTGTCATTTCAGCCCCATAGTATATTCCAATAAAAGTTACATATACTGGGCTGGAGAGATTGCTCAGCAGTTAAAGGTGCTTGCTTGTAAAGCCTGACTGGGTTTAATTCCCCAGTACCCTTGTAAAGCCAGATACATAAAGTGGTGCATGTATCTGGAGTTCACTTGCAGTTGCAGGAAACCCAGGCACTCCCATTATCTCTCTCTCTCAAATAAAAAAGCAAATGCATAGAGCCTACCTACCAAACTATTAAAAAGAAAAAGTTACCTATACAAATATGAGCAGACTCTTGAATTAACTGTATAATCTAGGGAGAGGAGTTAGGTCAGGCAGGCCACCAGGTGCCGCTGTGGGTCTGTGGCAAGGACGAATGAATGACGTGGTAGTGGAAGGGGTGTGGTGCTGGGAGGTACCCCGTGTGAATGGGGGAAACTGAAGGGCGCAGAGAAATAGCAGCTCCAGATAACGCAGGCGGTAACTGAAGAGCTAGCTGCTGGAATGCAGTGCTAGGCGGGCTGACTTTAACTGTCAGTGGCCCCCCTGCTGCCCTACCTCTGGGACTCCTGGTGAGAACAATCCTAAACCAAAGACAGACAAAGGCAAATCATCCCTCTCCTTTAACCCCAGAGCCATGCTGGAGGAAGCACACAGACTTGAGCTCCCCGTCTGGCCTCACCCATCCTGGTCTACCTTCACTCTGCCCAGGCATAGACGATGCATGGATAACCCTCCCCCGCCCCCCGCAGCCAGTCAGCCAGCCCCAGTGGGGTGGGGAGGTGGGGGGTGGAGGGAGGAAGCTGCAGCAGGGTAGGACCGGCAGTCCTGGGGCCAGAACTGTGGTCAGGGACTTCCACTTCCCCAAGATCCTCAAGATAGCAACTCTTGTGCAAAACCACCCCCCTTTTTAAAAAGCCTCCAAACTAACAAAAAACAAAGTCTCCAAACTTAGTGTGCTGGCTGAGTTAGGAAGAACACCATGAGTCTGAGGCCAACCTGAGCTACAGAGGTGCAAGGCTGCCTGGGTTAACTAGAGGAATATCCTGACTCCAAAACAAAGCAACAACAAGACCTCAACCGTCCAAAGCTTCACATGACAGAGACGAGCAGCGCCCCGTTGGTGCAGACTTACCTTGGTGAGCTCCTGCTGCAGCTGCTGCCACTGCTCACTGTAAGCCTTGCGCAGATGTTGCCGCTCCCGGATCAGCAGGCTCAGCTTGCTCAGAGGCCCTGAGTTCAGGTCTTCTGCGTGTTGCCGCAACACCCGGCTCAGGCTCTGGGTTTGGCTGGTGATCTCAGCCCAGGACTATAGCGAAGCGAGGAACAGGAAAGACAGGACAATGGCTCCCACAGGCTGGGCCTGCCACATCTCCAACTCCACCCCAGAGGGCTTCAGGAAAATATGAGGGTGGGTAGATGAGGTGGCATGGAAGCCTACCTGACTGACGGGGCTCTCCAGGCCACTGTTCCTGTTCTGGCCTCCACTGTCCGGCAGGGACATGTGGTGAAGCAGTCCTGCGTATTCCCGGTCACTCTTGACCCTCTGCACCATCCACTTCCTCATGCCTTCCAGTAGGCGGAGCTCAGCTTCCTGCATCTGCTGCACTGCCCCGTGGCCCTGGGGGCTGCAAAGCTCCGAAGAGAAGCCCATTGCGGCGTGCTGGGGGCAGAGGGAAGGCCGTCAGTGGGAACACAGCAGCAGCTGTAGATGGAGGGACAGGACAAAGAGGCCGCTGCAAGTGGGCAGGAGTATGGGGTCCTGCCCTGCAGACGTAGTGACAGGTACAAACAGCAGCCTGGCCGTCCATGCTCGGGGCCAAGTCCCAGCAGCAGTCACCCGCTGTCTCTTTTCCAGAACTGACTAGGAACCAGCCTAGAACCCTCTTTTCACTCAACACCATTCCTGGGTGTTAGTGGGTGCTGTGCCAAGGCTCTCAACAGCACTCGGCCAGCTGGATTGCAGCCTCCGGAGACCATAGCCAACCAAGAGCCCTGGCCACTGGGGAAGTCTTGCCTCTCCCAGACCCCCTAGCACCACCCCTTCAAGGTGGCAGACTCCCAGAATGCCTGCCCGACCCTTGTCTGGTGCCCACCCACTGCCACCCCTACCTATTTCCCTCGTCACCTCCTGGGCCTTGAAGCAGAAGTTACCGGCACTGGCGGCGGCTGGTGTCTGCAGCTGCTCCTGGGGCAGCCCTGGACGACTCCGGCCTTGCACCGACCCTGGCCAGGCCAGTTCCTGATTCTGAGGGATGTTCCTCCTCCCCAGGTTTCAGTTGGCCCAGGCCCCGGGGCGGGCCCGCAAAGGGGAAGGGGCGGGTGGGAGTAGCCCAGCAGAGGCCTGCAGCGCCTGGGGGGGCGGGAGGCTCCACTCCTGCTCTCAGTACCCTGGGCCACAGCCTCCAGCCACGGAAACGGAAGGGAGGAGGAGGCTGGGAAAGAATGGTCATGCAGAGTGGCCTATGGGCCAGGCACTCCCCAGGGCCCAGCAAACACCCAGGGAACACCAGAAAGGGGCAGTAAGTGGGGGTGGGGTGGGGTAGGGGTGGGTTCAGGGCAAGGTGTTGAGCCCAGGGTGTGCAAATTGCGGGGACAAGGGTGGGTCTGGGCACCATGCTAGGGTATCAGGGAGGCCCCAGGAGGGAAGGCGGAAGCCTAGGCCAGGCCCTCCCCACGCGACTGGGATTCCCTAAGGAGAACTCAGGCGCCAGCCTCCATTTGAATAGTTTCCAAGTAAAGATACTAAGGAGAGGCCTGCTTCTCAGGCCCAGGTGCCCTTAACCCCATCCTGTACTCCCACCTTCAGGCAGGACTTTGGGTCCCAAGGGAAGCCCCAGGCCAGCACGGGGCAAGGCCGATGGGAGGCACGGTGCACTTTCTCAAACAAGACTCAGGCTCTCAAGCATGTCATCTTGGTTCAGTTAGGCCTCCACCCTACAGCTGGTGGCCAGATCACATCAGTCTTGCCCCCACTTCCAGCTGCTGAGTCTGCACAGGGGGCTGGTG
This sequence comes from Jaculus jaculus, assembly GCF_020740685.1. Classification (NCBI taxonomy): domain Eukaryota; kingdom Metazoa; phylum Chordata; class Mammalia; order Rodentia; family Dipodidae; genus Jaculus; species Jaculus jaculus. The sequence continues at coordinate 149,451,679 of NC_059104.1, forward strand.
CACCTGCTTCCTGCAGGAGGCCCTGGGACCCCCTGGAGGCACTTGGTCTTCTGATTTGGGCTCACCTTCAGACCATCAGGATACCACTAGACCAAACCAGTCCCAACAGCTGGACACAATCAGGGGTCCTTGGAAGAGCAAAATCATCACCGGAGACCAGACTTGGTTTGCATAGTCTGCACGTTTAATCACTTTAAAACCTCTAACATTATCTCGTGTCCATTAAATAGAACCAACAATGCTGGGCCTGTTTAAATTACAAGGGAAAAATCACTGTGCACCAACCCAGTATCTTACAAAACCAGCCGGGATGGCCACAAGGCGGGTGGATAGGAGAGGAGGCACCCCTGGGCAGGTGGCTGGGTACCAGGAAGGGCTAAGGGAAAGAAAAGGGGGCTCCCAGGTGGGAGGGAACTGATTGTCCTAATGGGAGGGGTGCAAAAGGCACGTCAGAAGAGGGGGTTTGGGGGCATCATAGGTCAGTGCTTTCTCCACCAGGGCACAGTGTTAAAAGGGGCTTGGTACCACCACCTGCCCACCCCTGGCACTTGGATAGCCAGTGACCAATAAGCCCTTGGCACAAGCCCCATTTGAAACACAGATGTCAGCCTACCCCTCCCACCATGACTTCCTTTCCTAGAGCCCACCTGGTCGGCCTGACTTTAGGATTTGGGGCTCAGCTATTTCCCACTCCTCAGCAACATGCTACAGCCCCCTACACCTCAGGCTGGGCAGCCAGGGGAAGAGCAGGGTGGGCACGGGTGTGAGGAGGTGGGTGGTCCAGCTGCTACCCCATTAAAAATACAAAAAAAATCAGCATTAAAGTGAAATCATCACAAAGTGAAAATATATCCTCAAACAGCTCCTGAGATCCCCACAGGGGAAAGCAGCATCGGGTGGGAGGCGGGAGAGGCCAGCTGGGCCACCGTCCCTCCCCACCACCCACCCAGGGGCTTGGGGACTGAATGCCAACAGCCCAGGCAGCCCCAGGCTCAGAAAAAAAGGGCCTTGGGCCCTGATGGGAGAAGAGGGTGGTCGGAACACCAGCACAGGGCCCCATGGAGCTTCAGCCTGGCTGCCAGCTGAGGTGGAGGCCTGGAGCGCACACATGCCAGGGGCATGCACACCTAGGTACACCAGTCAGCGCCTGCATTGCCTTGGTCCCTTCCTATGATTGTGGCTTCTGCCAAGGCTCATCAGCGTGGGGATAGGGTCAGGGATGCAAAAGCCCTTGGAGAGGTGGCCTCCTCACTCAAGTACCTCCTAGCCAGCCTCCCTGCTGCCTGGATGGGGACCATTATTGCTTTAGAGGGACAGGGAAGGGGCAAGGCTGCAGCCTGGGTCAGGAACCCCGAGAAAGGCCGCCCCTCTTTGCTCCACAAGAACTCTGGCTGGGGCCTGGGCCTTGGAAAGCTGCCCTAAAGGTTTCACTCCTTTCTCCACATGGAGGGGGTCTTGGCCTGAGGAGAGGCCTTCTCCCCACCCAGCTGATCCTGGTGACTCACATCAGGAAACCAGGTAGACCCCAGGGTGGGGTGGGAAGCAGTCTCTGCCCCTCTAGCCTCCCAGCTAGGGTCCAAATCCAGACCCAAGATAAAAAAATACTTTGGTGAATTAAAAAGTGCCCAAGGAGGGGATCAGCTTGAGGGGATGGGCAGTGGGCTCGTCAAAGGGCGCTCTGGTCTTTGATAAAGGCGGTCCTCTCGCCCCGGCCCTCATCCTCTTCTGAGTCAGATGGGCACTCCTCCTGCCAGGCTTCGGGGGGCAGCCCCTTGTAGGAGATGAGGCCACGGTCCATGGTGTACACTTTTACCCCCCGGAAGCTGAAGCCTGAGCGCAGCTGCAGTACCAGGAAGACAGTGATGAAGACCAGCACGATGAAGGCGCAGCTGAGGCCGGCGACCACTTCAGGCAGGTGTGAGGGCCACAGCCCGGCCTGCAGCCGTGGCTCCACCTGCACCTCTGGGGGTAACCCAGGTGGCTGCTGCTCGGGTCGGGACTCCCGGCTGCTCTGACTTTGCCGGGAGCATGTCCGCTCCACAGGGTCCAGGGAGGCATGGCTAGGGCAACTGAGGCAGTCTGTAGGGGCAGGGCCCTGGCATGTGGCACACGAAAAGTGGCAGGGGGCACAGACGCTGGCACGGATGGTCTCCATGTCATTCTCGGTGCTGTAGTGTGTATCAATAAGTTGGGGTGTGAAGCCTGGTGGGCAGTGCTGGACACAGCTTTTCTGGTGCAGGGAGAAGCCTTCTTCGCACACTGATGGCATAGGAGGAGAGCAGGTGTCAGAGACCATGGCCTCCAAGCCACTAAGCCTTCCGCCCCAGGTTATGGTGGTGCCACAGACCTGCAGCTCCAACCACCATCACCAGTCTGTAGAAGCCCCAGGAGGTCCTGAGACCCCATTTTCTTCTGTTCTAATAGGTAATTTGCTGTGTAACCCCCCCCCCCCCAGCCCTGTTCTGTCCCCAGCAGTACCCACTACTGACCCACGCAGGCTTGGCTGGACGTGAGGGTCTTGCAGCCGCTGCTCTCAGGAGGTGTGGGAAGCCCTTCGGGGGCTGTGCCATACAGTACAAGAGTGAACTTGGTCAGTGTCCCTATGCCAGAATTGGGAGGAGGCAAGAGTTAAGAGGTTGCAGGAACCATATCAGCATCCCAGGTCCCACATGCCAGCTCTCATCCTCATTCTCCACCCCTCCAGTGTCCCCAGTACCATAGTTGTTGGCTTCGCTGGTGTTTTCAATCTCCAGGACCCACTCGCCAGAGGGGTCCTCATCCCAGGAATGGGTTGTCATGAAAGCCCAGTCATTAAACCCATCTGCGGAGTAGTCATGTGGCCTGGGGGAAGGGAGGGCCATGAAGCTGTCTGAGGTCTTGGGAGGGATCCCAGGCCCGATCACCTAGCCCGTGATACGCAGGCCATGTGCTGTTCCCCCCCAAACCCCACCCCGACGGCACCAACTCCACTGGGTTGTAAATGCTTATTGGCTCAGTTGTTCCCCCAATAGGCCATACATAATCTGAGAATTCTAGAAGTGTGAGGCACTTTACACACACACGTCATGTGGACATATGGACAGAAGCCAGGGATTCCTGGGATGAGAAAGTCCCACAGGATACAGCTTTCCCTCCCCAAGTGCCGATAGTGGCTCACTCAGGACTGGTGTGTGGGGGGGATGAATGAGGTAACAAACGTGGGCCATGAGGGTGGGCAGGGAGCAGGGTGAGCACCTGGCAGCTAGAAGGGTAGAGCGGGTCCCCATGGGGCTGACTAGGTGAATGGCCAGGTCACCGCGGCGATTGTAGGACAGGGTGAGCCGTGCCTGAGCATGCTCCAGCCGGGTGATGTGGTTGGGCTCGCCCAGGCACGCAGTCACAGTCTTGTGCACCTCTAGTCGTTTGCCAATGTCCCTGCGCAGAGAGCACCACGAGAGGGGTCAGCCTGGCCAGAAACGACCAGCAGGCGGCTACTTCCTCCCTCCTCATTGGGTTCTGTACTCACTTGGGCTCTGTGAGGATGTCGATGATGCACTTGCGCTGGGGGGCCACCATTGTCCAGTTCTGGGCCAGGGCCACCATGGCACCTGCATCCAACAGCCCGTAGCCATATGAGTGGCTCACTGTGGGGGCAGGGAAGGCAGGGTTAGCAGAAAGGTGGGAGTGCCCCCCAACCCACCTTGCAGCCTAGACCTCTGGGTCATGCTACTCTCACCTTTCCGGCCCACACCATTGGTGGCCCAGTCATTCGCGTTGAGGTGGGCTGGCTTGGAGGTCTGTACCACCAGGTGCTGCATATCCCTCCAAGTGAGGTTCTTACTGCGAGAGAGGGAGAGGCTGGGGCTTAGTTTGTGTGGACAGCAGCTGCAGACTTAATGGCTGCCTTATAGAGAACACTAGTAGGGACAGGCTGCCACTCGCCCACTTACTTGGCCTCCAGGGTGAGAGCAATGATGCCAGCTGCCAAGGGGGCAGAGGCTGAGGTGCCCGTGTGAGATTCTGTGCACTTCTGCCTCAAGTCAGTGGTCACCTGCCAGAGGATAACAGTGCTGTGAGGCCTTGATGGAGGAGGGAGAAGAGAGTGACTGAAGTTCTACCTGTCTGCCCTTCCTTTGTCTACATATGCTGAGTACCATAGGTGGCAAGATCAATCAATCAAGACACGTGGGTCCCAGATTCTGCCTTGCTAACTGCTGTGGACAGGCCACTGCAAGGACCCTGGACCCTTCTGGGGCCAAGTTTCCTAAGGAATAAGATGGTTCAACTAGAGATTAGAGAACAAGATATGCTTTGAGGGACAGTCTATATTTCTTCTTTTTCTTTTTGTTTTTTGAGGTAGGGTCTTGCTGTAGCCCTGGCTGACCTAGAATTCACTATGTAGTCTCAGGGTGGCCTTGAACTCACAGCGATTCTCCTACCTCAGCCTCCCAAGTGCTGGGATTAAAGGAGTGCGCCACCATGCCCAGCTGACAGTCTACATTTCATAAAGGCTTCACAGCCCTCAAGTGTCTGGGAGGAACCCCAGCTCCCTTTCCATGAGGGCCTGAGCAGCTCTCAGCCACATGCGGGTAAGAACAAATAGAATCTGAGCCAGACGTGGTCGTGCACGCCTTTTATCCCAGCACAAGGGAGGCAGTGGTAGGAGGACTGCCAAGAGTTCAAGGCCAGCCTAAGACTACATAGTGAATTCCAGGTCAGCCTGGGCTACAAAAAGACCCTTACCTCCAAAAGAAAACAAACAAAAACAAAATCAATAAAGTAGAATCTGAGGAAGTCCTGAGCAAAGCCAGCAAGCAGCCTCCCTTCCCAGTGCCGTCTTAGGCAAGACTCACAATCTGCTTCTCATTCTGGTTGCCGCTGCTGTAAGTGGTGGCCAGTGTGGATGAGCAAGCCTCACTGTACCAGGGCACATTGCCAAACTGTGTGGCGCTGCTGATGGACAGTGTATAGATGCTGTTGGTGTAGCCATCGCAGTTGCAGCTGTCATGTTCCCGGCCCCCATTCCCCGAGGCCCAGACAAAGATGGAGCCTAGCCCACCGCGACCCTGTGGACAAAGTGGGTTAGGGTCACTCAGGATAGTGGGGAAGGCTTGGCACGAAGATGCTATCACAGACTGGGAAAGTGGATCAGTATGAATGCAAATCTTAGGTCTGTGTACAAAATTGAACAGTGGTGATCCCCAGGGAGTGTGGTGATGGGTGATTTCTTATATATATATATTTATTTGAAAGAACGAGAGAGAGAGAAAGAGAGAGAATGGGTGCACCAGGGCCTCCAGCCACTGCTAACAAATTCCAGATGCATGTGCCACCTTGTGCATCTGGCTTCCGTGGGTCCTGGAGAGTTCAACTGGGATCCTTTGGCTTTTCAGGCAAATACCTTAACTGCTAAGCCATCCCTCCAGCCCGTGATGGGTGACTCTTATTTACATTTTGTTTTTTTCCAAGGTAGGGCCTCACTCTAGCCCGAGCTGGCCTAGAATTCACTGTGCAGTCTCAGGCTGCCCTCTAACTCACAGTGATCCTCCTACCTCTGCCTCCCAAGTGCTGGGACTAAAGCCATGCATCACCACACCTGGCTAACTTACATCATTGTGGAGCTGGAGGCTCAGTGGTTAAAGGAATTTGCTTGTAAGGCCATATGGCCTGGGTTCAATTTTCTACTACCCACGTAAATCCAGACAAAGTGGCACATGTATATGGAGTCTGTTTGCACTGGCAGGAGACCCTGGCAAGCCTATACTTTGTTTCTCTCTGTATGTGTCTCTCTCTCAAACAAGTATTATTTTTGGGAGGGATATGATCAAACCCAGTGCCTCACCCTAGGCCAGTCCTCTCCCTCTCTTGCTAGGGGTATGGCTCAGAGGCACAGCACTTGCCTGGGTTCAATCACCCAACAATGCAAACCTTCCAACCAGTGAAACAAAACTCGGGGTCTCAAATGTATAAAGCGCATGCTCTACCATTAAGCTACATCCTTAGTCCCCATTCCTTCATATGTTATACCATTTTTTGTACACGCGTGTATGTATTTGTGTGGACATGAGTGTGTGCAAACATGTGCAGGCATGCAGCATGACATCATCAGGAACGTCATTCGTATGTGTTGAGGCAGGGTCTCTAGTTGGCCTGGAGCTCACCAGTGAGACTAGCTGGCCAGCGAGGCCCAGGGATCCTGAGGTCTCTGCCTTCCCAGTACGGAGCTTACAGTCGTACACCACCATTCCAGCACTTTATGTGGGCACAGGAATCAACTCAGGCATTCCTGCTTGTGAAGCGAGCACTTTGCTGACTGAGCTGTTTCTCTAGCCCAAGGCTTTTTTTTTTTTTGAGGTGGGGTCTCACTCTAATCCAGGTGGACCTGGAATTCACTATGCAGTCTCAGACTGTCCTCAAACTCACAGCAACCTTACCTCCTGAGTGCTGGGATTAAAGGTGTGTGCCACCACACCCACCAGAGAGACAGAAAAGAGAGAATGAGCACACCAGGGCCTCTAACCATTGCAAATGAACTCCAGACACATGCACCACTTTGTATACCTGGCTTTACGTGGGTCCTGGGGAATCAAACCTGGGTTGTTAGGCTAAATGGGCAAGCACCTTAACCAGTGAATCATCTCTCTAGCCCCCAACACTTAAATTTAACTTAGCACTTTGTGTAAGACAAAAATTAAATACAAGATCCAGGTGTGGTGGTATGTAGCTGTGATCCCAGCTGGCTGAGGGAGGAGGACGATGAGTTCAAGGCCATGTTGAGCTACACAGCAAGTTCCAAGCCAGCTTAAAAAACCGCATAGGAAGACCTTGTCTAGAACACCAACCCAGGCAGGCAGACGTATAGGCGTGTGTGTGTGCACGCCCACATACACACACATACACAGAATGAATAAATTAAACAAAGGAAGACGGCAATGAAAATGATAGGACCCAACCAACTTCCCAAGAGTAAGCCTGGTTTCCAGGATTGGACCAGGACCCCCACTGTACCTGGCTAACCCCCCGGAAGAAGGCCTCCTCAGCAAGACGGGCTGGCCCATCCACGGTCTTGCCATCGTCCTCCGGGCCCCAGCTGGCACTATAGATGTGGATATGGTTGGGATTCAGGCCCAGTGAGCGTGCCTCTACTGCATCAGTTACCTCGCCATCCAGCATGCGCACCCCTGGCCACAGAAAGGGGAGAGAGATGCTGTATGGGTCCAGCTGCTTCAGGTGCAGGCTGGGCAAGGGAGAGGAGAGGCCCGTGTTGGGAAACCCTAAGCCTCTTACTATCACTGCCTCTCTCTTCTGCCTGTGCTGCAAAGATTTAGGGAGATTCCTGCTAAGAGACTCCCACCCTACCCCATGGTGCCATCAGCATCAAGTTTCCAGCTCTCTGAATGCTAAGAACACTAGATAGAATATCAATACTATCTACACTATGGGACCCACAGTGGGAAGGTGGCAGGCACTGTCCAGACTGGAAGCAAGCAGAGAAAATTCCCGTAAGAGAGACACCCCCACCTCCAATGTGGGATAGAGGGCCCAAGCCCACACTCACCTCCAATGCGGGCGTTGTAGGCCACACCTACGCCACAGACACCATTGTTGGCTACTGCAGCCACTTCCCCTGCACACCGTGTGCCGTGCCTGCCAGGGCCAAGAGCACAGCATTAGTGGGGTAGACAGAGTGCAGCAACCGCAACCTGAGAAGCAGGAAGATTCAGCACCGGCCTCAATCTCACAGCTGCCGTTCCATGTGTGTGTGCGGCACCGCTTTCTACAGTCACCTTTGCGCTAACCAAAACCTCCCTTTGAGAACCAGGACTGTGAACAAAGACTGCAGCCTCTGGCCTGGGACAAGGGGCACCCAGGCTCAGTCCTGTGTCCTCAGTGGAGGAAGGAAAAGAATGCAGAGGCTGGAGACTTACAATTTCTCACCTGTTGTCATTCATCTGTGTATACCGAGGCTGAGGGTCAGGGTCCTGGTCATTGACATCAAAGCTGGCCCCAGGATCCTGTAAGGAATGTGGCCATCACCAAGAGGGTCCTCGACACCATGGAAGAACAGGCCAGCCCCTGACGGCTCCCTTTGCCAGGGATCACCACCTCCCTCCTCCAATCCTCACATAATTGCCTGCCAAGTCAGGATGGTTCTTCTCGATGCCGTCGTCCAGGATGGAGACCACAATGCCATGCCCCGTGAAGCCCTGGGCCCAGGCCTCCTTCACGTTCAGGTCTCGTTGAGTGACTCCAGACTGCAGCGACAACCAGGCCATCACTTACCAGAGGTTGCTGGATATTTAACTAAGAGGTCAGGACTAACTCAAAGAACCCTGTCCCACCCACAAGCCTCTTTCTCTACCAGTCCCAGGCTGGCAGGAGGGGCTGAGGGCAGACTACTCAGTAGAAAGAATCAAAGAAAGCTTCCAAGCAGTCAGCCTCATCTATCCTCACAGTGGGTGGTGGGGTACAAGGACCCAGAGCCTAAGGAGGTTAACATACCAGGTACCACTGCTGGGGGAACTTGGGGTCTGTGGGCTCCTGATACACATCCCTTTTGGTTCTCCGTTTTGCCACCTGCTGCTCCAGCCACTTTACCTGAGAGGGAGGGAGGAGGGAGCAGGGAGAGAAATGGTGTAGGTGTCAGCGGGGGAGGACAGGGACTCCTCAGAGCAGGAAGGGGAGGATAGCAGCAGGAGGGGCGGGGGCCATACTCACTTGAGGCTCCCTCTGCAGCCGGCTGTGCCGCAGGCGGTGAGGCGACAGGGACCGCTTTGTCACTGCTCGATGCCAGAAGTGGTAATAGTCACTGAAGATCTGCAATAGAGCAGAGAAACGGAGATGGGCTTCCATCTGTCAGTCCCTGGGGGAGGCAGGGATGGGGGTGGACAAGGCTGCAAGGGAGGCTCACAATGCCAGGCAGGGTGGGCATCTGCTCCTTACCTAGGACCCAATAAGAACATGTAAGGGACAGAAGGGGACTCACCCTCACTGGAATGTGCTGGTTGTCTAGGCAACCTATGCTAAAAGCCTACAGGCAGGACAAGCCACTGCTCCATCCCACTGGCCACCCCAGAGCCCATTTCCTGCCCAGAAGCCCTGAAAGTCAAGCCCCACAGTCTTGTTTCCTGGTGCAAGACTTCCTGCCATCACTTGCCCCACTGCTGGACAATGCCCTAAGCCTTGGCCAACAGGCCAGGTTAACAAACCTACCTGGCCCAGGTTGTGGAACCCATGCTTTCGTGCCACGCTGTCAGCCACGGCTCGACCTCCTGGAATGTGCACAGCCCACGTGTTGGTGAAAACCTTCTGGCCACGGGCATCAGCTGCCAGCAGGACCAAGGCTCCTGCTGCTGCTACTACCCATAGCAACCAGGGCCTCAGCTCCATGGGGGGACAGGTGGCCGGGACCCCAGAGCTCCCGTCTCCCTGGCCTGGTCACAGGGCCTCGGCTCCCACGTGCCTGCTCACTGCCCGTGGCCGGGGGCTGATTGGTGGGGGCATGGGGCCGAGATGGGCAGGGCTTGAGGGCGGGATGCGGGCTGCAGGCTCTGAGAGGAACAAGAGGGAAGGGGGAGAGAATCAGTCCCTCCCCAGTCTTGCACGAAGATTGCTCCTCCTACCTCCAAGGGCTAGTTAAGGCCTAAAATGAGTTTCAGGGGAGAGTAGTAACTAAAAAACCAACCACAAAAACACAAAAAAAAAAAAACAAAACCACTGAGTGCATGCCTTTATCCTAGAACCTGAGAGGCTGAGGTAGTAGGAACACCGTGAGTTCAAGACCAGCCTGGGATACAGAGTGAATTCTAGGTCATTCTGGACTAGTGAGACCCTGCTTCAGAAAACAAAACAAGGCAGAGGTAGGAGGATCGCTGTGAGTTCGATGCCACTCTGAGACTACATAGTGAATTCCAGGTCAGCCTGAGCTGGAGTGAGACCCTACCTTGAAAAACAAAAACAAAACAAAGAGTTGGGCATGGTGGCACATAACTTTAATCCCAGCACTCATGAGGCAGAGGTAGGAGGATCGCCTTGAGTTCAAGGCCACCCTGAGACTACATAATGAATTTCAGGTTAGCCTGGGCTACAGTGAAACCCTACCTTGAAAAATAAAAAAATACAAAAATAATTAAAAAAAAAAAAAAGCCAGGTATGAGGATTGCTGCGAGTTCAAAGCCAGACTGGAGCTACAAAATTCCAGGTCATCCTGGACCAGAGTGAGACCCTACCTCAGAATAAAAATCCCTATTTTTTTTCACAAAGAAATCTAGCCCCTTAGCCCGAAAAGTCAGCCAGATAAACACAGGGACTAACCATTTCCCCTCCCAAGCCCTTTTCACCAATAACACAAGCATAACACAAGAGAAGGATCAATGCTTAAGCCACTTAAAATCAGAAACAAGAGGCTGGAAAGATGGCTCACCAGATAATGCATTTGCCTGCAAAGCCTAATGACTGGTTTGATTCCCCAGTGCCCGCATAAGTCAGATGCACAAAGTGGCAGATGTATCTGGAGTTTGTTTTGCAGCTAGGGGCCCTGGCACAGCCATTCTTATTCCCTATCTCTGCTTGCAAGTAAATAAACAAATAAAATTTAAAAAATCAGAAAGAAAACACTCACCATAATGGGGGGGGTATACATTAAAACTCTGTATGCACACATGATGGCATTTTGTTGTTTAAAAACTATTTATACATGCATATTTATACATAACCCAAAACAAAATCTGGAAGGAGACACCCAAAAATGCTAACAAAGGTTCTCTCAAGATGGTGAGAGTTATGACCAGTAATTGCTACTTTCTTCTTTGTGCCATTGTGTATTCTCCACAATACCTAGGTATATTTTATAAAGGAATAAAAGGTTGGCTTTTTAAAGGTCTTTTTTTTTTTTAATGTACTGTTCTACCTAACTCACTAGGGTGTCCTGGCTCAGCAAAACAGGTTAGCTATAGGGAGATATTTGAAAAAGACTCATAGCCCCTAAGAGAAAAGAGTGGGTGACTTCAGCTGGAATGAGGACTAGAGGGCCATGCACTGAGCACAAGGAATTCCTGAGGCCTCACCTCCCTCTAGGGCTGAGAGGGCAGCCATCATTAGAAGCAGGGGCCCAGTCTCTCTCCCTTTTTAAACTGTTTCCCAGGGAAAGCTGAGGCCACACTATCCTGCCCTGCTGGGGTCTAGGGGCCCACAGTGGGCCCCCCTCCTTGCTCCAGGCCCACCACCTTGCGTAATCTGAGCTGGGAAGTGAGGGCAAACACGGGCTGCTGAGCCAGGAGCACCAAGGTGAGGCTGAATCAATAGTGCATGTGCTGTTTTTCCTCCTTCAGCAAACAGACAGCAGGACCTCTCTGCCTGGGGCCACATAACTGTCCCGACACAGGGCCCCTGAGGAGCCACAAACCGAGCTCCCGAGGTGGACAGCTGCTGGGAAACATCCTAGTGGGGTGCTGAGGATATCTGGTCTGAGCCAGGCACCTCGAATGGCTTCAAGCCTGCCCAAAGGGACCATTTCCATGCCATGATCTATCCCCAGAGGTGGCCAAGAGAAGATCCAGAACACAGCGAGGCTCTGGAGAGCTGGGCAGGCCAGCTGCCAGCCACACGGGCCTCCCTGGCTGCTGCAAGCCCACCCCACAGGCTGGTGGGAGGGGGGATGAGGACTCCAGTCACAATTCCTGAAGTATTTTCAGTTTACACCAAAATAACCTGACAGCTGATGGCAGGAGATATCCATAACAGAGACTCCACACCCTGAGGGGCAGAGTCCACCCAGCTCAGGGCAGGCCTGGGAGCCACAGAGCCATGTTGCCTTGGAGAGAACTGATGTAAGCTATGGCTGGGTAGCCAGGTGCCCCAGCCAAAGTCCCCACGTGAGATGTGGAACCCATGGGCAGAGCCACACAGAAACAGGGCTCATTGTCACCGGCTGGCTACACAGCTACTTCTTGGTCCAGATAGCTTGCAAAAAGACCCCTGACCACAGAGCCGTGAGCCCTACTTGCTGCCTCTACGTCAAGGCTGGATTCATCTGGGTCGAACCCAGGTCCTGACACGCTGTAGACAGAGCCACAGCTGCTTGGTGTTAAGGGTGATTAGCCAACTACTTAATCACCTTGCAGCACCCAGAAAGCAAGTGAGGCACAACTGACCAGATCTCCCTCTCCCCAAGAAAGATAGTCTGCCTCCCTTCACCCAGTGTCCCTAGCCATGGTGAGGGATGGTTATGGCTTCCAGACCCCGGAAGCCCCCTAGACAGCCCTACCTCAGCATCAGACACAGAGGGAGGACCCCCCCTCCACACACACAAAGAGCAAGAGCTGAGAACAATGAATGAACGGGCTTCTCCCCAGCCCCCATACCAGACTCTGACTCACCCTCTGAGTCCCAGTTGTCTCAAACCAGAAGGCTCTCCGTATTTCTAGCCTCTCCTGGTGGGTCTTGCCTGGCATTCAAACTCCCGGGCCTGGCCACAGGAAGAGCTGCTATGCTCTTTCCGAGTGTGTTCTTGAGCAAAGCCCTTTTTCTCCCTCCCTAGACCCAGTCAACACAGAATGCAACCAGGGAAGGGGGGGAAAGACAGGAATGCACCTACCTCCAGGTGCGGCTGCTGTTTCCTAAGCACTGGGAGTGTGGCTGGGACAGAGCCGCAGAGCAAGCCACTTAAGGCTGCTGGGAAACCCAATCAGATCTCTCTCTCTCTCTCTCTTTTTTTTTCCAGCAGGGACCCCAAGGCAGGTCCTGTTACAGGCACTGGGAGACTCCCATGAAATTCTAACCTAGTCTGGAGCTCAACTACTAAACGCAGTGTGATCTTACACAAGTCACTTCCTCTTTCTGGGCCTCAGTTTCCTTGGTAGTTAAAAACTGTTAGACCAGCGGTTTTCAAACTTTGTTTTAAAGCCACAGAACCCTCATTAAATAATAATAAAAAAACTCAAATTTTATGTGAAAGCCAATATAGGTAACAATAAGAAAGAAAAAAAAAAATCGGCCATTCTTTTTTGCTGTATCCACACCTGGCCAGCTGGCCCTCGTTCGGCCACATCACCTGTGTTTGCCCTGGCACTTTCCAAGTCGAGAGAGAGAGGGAAAGAGAGAGGGAGAGGGAGAGAGAGGGAGAGAGAGAGAGAGAGGGAGAAACACACACACACACACCAGCGCTCTCGGGGAGATGAAAGTGTGTTAAAGGGCTGTGGGCGGTGGGAAAGTAGGTACTGGCCAGACAAGAGTACTGACCAGAGAAGAGTACTGACCGTCAGACCTGTCTAGTAAGCAGGGCCACCCTTCGGTCACCCACCCCACAGGGACAAGCAAGGGGCCGGCGGCCAGGCCTCAAGCCCCGAAACATCCCTGAGCCGGCCTGCAGCGCGCCCGCGAATCCGGGCCCGGCCCGCGGGTGCCCGGGGCCGCGCAGGTGTGCGGGGCAGGGCGAGGACCCGGCGGGGAGGAGCACCGACCCCTCTCCCCGGCCCAGAGCCGTTCCCCCGGCGCCGGCGGGACACAGGCCCTCCCGGGGGCCGCCAGCGACGAGCCCCCGAGGGCGGCGGGGAGGCGGGAGCACCCAGCGCCTCCGGAATCCTCCGGCCGGCCGGTCCCCCAGCAGGGGCCTCGCCCGGCGCTTCCTGAGGTCAGAGGGCTCGCCCCGGCTCCAGCGGAAAAGTACCCGCGCGGGCCGGGGGCCGAACCGCGTCCGGGCCGGGGCCGCGCGGGCTCAGGTGGACTCCGGGGCGCCCGTCCTCCCGCAGCAGCAGCAGCAGCAGCAGCAGCAGCAGCAGCAGCCCGGGGCGCCGAGCCAGAGCCGGTTCCCAGCGCGCGGCGGGCGGCGGAGGCCCGGGGCAGGTCTCGCCGGGTTGGCTGCCCTCCTCCGCCGGCGCCCGGGCCGCGGAACGCGCTTCCCCGGCACAGCGGCGCGGCCCGCCCGGTTCTCCTCTCTCTCTTCCCCCTCCGCCGCCGCCGCCGCCGGCACCACCACCGACCCCGGGGGGCCCCCCGCTTCCCAGTCCGCCTCGCCGCCTCCCCGGGCCGCGCGCCCTCGCCGCTTACCCTGGGGAGCCGGGCGGGGAAACTTTTCCAGGCTGAGCGCCGCGGCGGCGGCACGGGCGCCCCTCGGCCGAGCGGAGAGCCCGGCGGCGGGGGCCTGGCTCGGGCGGTCCCCCCGCGCCCGGCGGCGACGGCGACGGCGGCGGTGGCGTCACGGCGCGGAGGCGGGGAGGCGCGGCGCTACGGCCTCGGCCCCGGGCCGGAGACCTGGGCAGGGCTCGGCCTCGGCTCCGGCACGGGCGGGGAGCTGGCGGTGGCGGGTGGCGGTAGCGGTGGAAGGGGGGGCAGCGGCCCGGCCGCGGCGGCGCGGCTTGTTTACTCGGGCCGCTGTCACGGCGGCGGTGGCGGCGGCGGCGGCGGCCCGGGCTCCTCCTCCTCCGCCGCCCGCCCCTCCCCCTCGCGGCGCCACCTCCGCGCTTCCCCGGCCGCCGCCGCCGCCACCAGCGCCGGCGACTCCGGCCCCGCCGCCCATGCCGCTCCGCCGGGCCCGCGTTCCCGAGCGCCCGCACCGCGCGTCCCAACGCACCCGGGCCCCGGCGGCCTTCCGGAGCGACCCCAGGTCTCCGGCTCCCGGCGGGGACCGGGCAGGCGGGCGGGGGGGTGGGCAGGTAGGAAGTGGGGGCCGCCGCCGGTGCGCGATCTCACGCCACCCCCCCGGACCCCACTGTCCGCGCCTCCGCCCGAGGCTCGGCTCTCAGCGCCGCCCGCGTCCTTGGGCAGGCGTTCTGGGAGCCTCGAACTCGGGACCCGCGGGCGGGATGGCTGGGGAAGGGCCTGGGAGGCTGGCCCGGTTCGATTCCCCCCTACCCCCTCCTGCCTGCCCCAAGGCCCCGGAGGCCCTGAGCGTGGAGTTCTAGGCTAGATCGATGGAAGCGTCCTGGGATGGCAAACCTGGAGTGCTGCACTGCCAGATCGGACTTCACAGCGCCAGGGCAGCCCTTGCGGGCCTCCTGGTTAGACGAGCCACGGTTTTATTTGCTTCTGTATAGACAGGTGGATAAACAGAAATAGCCCACCTCCTTTTATGTTTGTTTTTAAACTTCTTTTCTCCACACCAACAGAGAGCCGGCCAGGCTCCGGGCCAACCACCTTGTATTATCTTATGTACATTATTTAATCTACATAATCTTTTCAGATATTATTAATCCCACTTTACAGATAAAGAAACTGAGGTGCACAACGTTTAAATAATTTGCCGAAAGTTCCACAACTAGCAGGCCTCAGAATCTGGAAGAGACGTGGGGTTTTGGCAGAGCCTCACTCCAAGCTACTTGCAGTATACCAGCCGGAGCCTTTCCCTCGCTGGGTCCCTGCCCTAGAAAACGTCTGTGCTACTTGGCTGAGGTCGACACTCTGCTTGAGCTGAGAAAGAAGGGGAAATGCGGCCAAGAGCTTCCCAGGCTGGGTTATTCCAAGGTCGCCAGCAGCTTCAGCCCATCCCTTCCTGCGCCCTGTGAGACAACCTGGCGGCATCATCCTATCCTGTTGCCTCCTTTCATGTCCTTAACACAGGTTCCTGGATAGTCAGAGAAACAAATGACACCGAAGGCTTCCTAGAAGCCAGGCACTGACCGAATATTCTAAGCCCGTTCCTTGTCTGAACTCATTTTATCCTCTCCACAAACCCCATAGGGTGCGTACAGTGCATTTTTTATGCATTTCCATTAGGTGTTTGGGGAACTACATCTTACAGAAAAGGAGACTTGGTCCCAGGTAGGTTAAATAACATTCTAAGGAGCCAGGCATGTGTGGTGGCATGTCTGTAATCCCAGAACTGAGGAGGCCAAAGCAGGAGGATTGCCGTAAACTCAAGGCCTGCCTGAGCTATATAGTGAGTTTTCATGCAACCCAACGCTACATAGCATGACTCCTTCTAAAAACCCAAGGAGGGCTGGAGAGATGGCTTAGCCGTTAAAGACACATGCCTGCGAAGCCTCAGGACCCAGGTTCGATGCTCCAGGTCCCACGTAAGCCAGATGCACATGGTGGCCCATGTGTCTGGAGTTCGTTTGCAGGGGCTAGAGCTACCCTGGCATGCCCATTCTCACTCTCTATGTCGCTCTGTTTCAAATAAATAAAAAATAAATCTCGGGGGAAAAAAGGAAACTGGCCATGGTGGCACAGGTCTCTTAATTCCAGCACTGGGGAAGCAGAGGTAGGAGGATAGCTGTGAGTTTGTGGTCAGCCTGGGCTAGATGAGACCCTACCTTGAAAAGAAAGAAAGAAAGAAAAGGAAAAAAAAAAAACAAAAAAACTATTCCTAAGGTAACCCATGTGAAAAGTCAACCAGCAAAATAGAGTTCAAATCCCTAGGACACTCTTGGATCGTACCAACCTTAATTTGTCCGAGCCTCGATTTCTTTATGAAATTCAGTTAATGCAATGCCGCAGAAACAGAAGACACAAAGCATGTGGAAGTTAGAAGATAAATCAGTCCATAAATAGTGCTGGCCATCCCAGATTGGGGACTTTCCCCCTAGAAGGAGTCAAGATGTGGGGCCACTCGGGGATAGCCCCCTACCAGGGCAAGGCAAAGTTGGGAGAACAATACTCCTGCGGTGAGACTGAGGCAGGAAGTGAGTCACAGTTTTTCCTTAGGCTGTGAGCAAGAGCACCCCATTGAGGGGAAATAGGGACAGGGCTGGCCCCACCTAGTATGGGAGTCCCCCAGTGCCCCGCCCACTTGTCCTCTGGCCTAGAAGAAAGATCAGCCTAGAAAGAAAGCATTAGGGTGGCCTTGGGGAGTCCTTACCCATCTTAGGGGATTGGGTCTCTGAAGGAGAGAAGACTCCCCAGAACTCTGAAGGCTGCCCTGGCAGTTTATGCCTCAGGCCATGCCTGCATAAAAGCCGACTCTATTAAATGGTGTTGCTCAGAGGTACTTCACCAAGAGGGAAGGGTGTAGAAGGGAGCAAACAGTTGAGCACCTGCTGCTCCTCTCGTATTCTGAGGGTTTACATCAGCTTATTTTGCAACCAGTCTGCTAGGAAGAATATGAAAGCCACCCTCTTTCTGAAAATTCCATCCTCTTATCTCTCTGAAACAAGTTCTGTAGGCAAGTATTGTTCTTGTTATCACTACCCATCCACTGACCTGATGCCTAAGGGCTCAGGAAACTAAGCTACCTTCAGCCCTCAACTCTGTGACTTGGGGCTTTAGGAGTCCAAGACTGGTGACACGTATCACTTTTTTTTTTTTTTGGTTCTTTCGAGGTAGGGTCTCACTCTAGCTCAGGCTGACCTGGAATTCGCTATGTAGTCTCAGGGTGGCCTTGAACTCATGGTGATCCTCCTACCTCTGCCTCCCGAGTGCTCAGATTAAAGGCGTGTGCCACCATGGCCTGGCTGACACTTATCACAGCAGTTAGTGGAACTCAGAGTGACAGGAGCCTAGAGATGGGAGAAGCAGGGTCTGATGTGTAAGGGGGCGGGTGTTCCCCTGACTTCCCAGAAGGAACAGCAAAGGAAGGGGCCATCCGGGTCTCATTATCCTTGGATTTGGAGCTAATCCATGAGTAACTACAGAAAGCTATAGTCCTAAATCCACCTAGTCCCATTGTCCCCTTGGGGTGTCCTGGGAGTGTATCTTTCAAGCCTCTTCCCCCTCTGAGGCACCTCAAACAAAGCCTTCAGCAGCAGCCACCACCCTTAGCTTTAATCGCAACACACACAACATCCTGCCTTGTAGAAGGATGCACAAGCAAGTTTAATCGGTGCTTTCTCTGGAAGGGTGAGCAGAGAGCTTTCTGGTTTCTTTTTGCTTACCTGCATGCTCAGGAGTGGCTAGGTAGCTCCTGTAATGCAAGAACAAAACCTTCAAGTCATGCAGAACTGAATAAAGCATGCCCATACTTCACCATGCAGCTCCAGAGGAGCCGGGATCCATCCTGACTGCCACTGCTGCCCCGCTGGCTGTTGGTCCCATCGGGCAGGGCCCTCCCGGTTCTGGCTAAACCACTTTGGGAAAAACCCCTTTATATGACAGGCCAACTGGGTGTCAGTGGGTGGGGGGAGGAGCTGGAAGCTAGAAGTGATTTGGTGGTGACATATCTGGTCACGTTGGGACTGGATCCCGACATGACCAGCCCTTCTTAATTTTCCCATTTATTGGGGGTGGGTCTGCATTTTACCTTTTTTTTAAACACCCGGCTTCCCGCAGCCCAGTCACTTGGTGGTTTAGTGGCTTCCTTTGGCCACGTCCGTGTTTTTGGCCTTGCCTTCCATGCGCAGCCAGTGCTACCCACAATTATGTACCTAATAAAAGCTTTGGGTGCACTCTTATCTGCCAGCCATTAGAGTACCTGTTGGATGTTGAGCCCTGGTGGCTCAGTGATTGGTCCCTTAGGGCTTGTCCTCAGGAAGCCAGAGCCTGTCTCTGTGACCTGAAACTTAAGAGATCTTTGAGTTTTGATTTCCATGACCTTGTAGCCTAACAAGCCTGCTGCCCTTCCTTCATTTTTGTTGAGTTTTCCAGTTTATCATCTAGAACAGATTCTTCACATGAGCACCATTACATACTTTTGGGTCAGATTAGTCTCTGTTGTGAGGCCTGACTGGGCACTGTAGAACCCTAGCCCCTCACCCTGATTCCTAGTCTCTAAATATGACATTCAACAGCACACCTGCTCTTGTGGTAACAGCCCAAGATTCCCAGACATTGCCCAGTCATTCCCAGTGGCAAAGTAAATGAAAGCCTCTGATCCACACTGAGAATGGGAAAGTCACAGAGTGGCAGTGGACGCACCAGTGCTGGAGGCAGCGAGGATTGTTGGCTAAGGATTGTGCACAGAGATTGCTTTTAAGCCACAAGTCGCTTCATATGGCAGTATGATAATGGGACCACTTAGTGTTCAGGGCAGGAGATCTTACCCATCTTCATGACCTCACTTTTCTAATGTTAATGACAACTTGAGTCAAGGATCATATTCTGGGTTGGAGAGATGGCTCAGCAGTTAAGGTGCTTGCCTGTAAAGCCTAATGAACAACCTGGGTTTGATTCTTCAGTATGCATGTAAAGCCACATGCACAGAGTGGCACACACATCTGGAATTTGTTTGCAGTAGCTGGAGGCCCTGGTGCACCCATTCTCTCTGTCTCTCTTCTATCTCTTTCTCCTTGCCAGTAAATAAATAAAAATATTTTTAAAGCCAGGCGTGGTGGCATACGCCTTTAATCCCAGCACTCGGGAGGCAGAGGTAGGAGGATCGCCGAGAGTTCGAGGCCACCCTGAGAATACATAGTGAATTCCAGGTCAGCCTGAGCTAGAGTGAGACCCTACCTTAGAAAACCAAAAAAAAAAAAAAAAAAAAAAAAAAATTTAAAAAGGGTCAGGGCTGAGAGATGGCTTAGCAGTTAAATCACTTGCCTGTGAAGCCTAAGGATCCATGTTCTACTCTCCAGATCCCATGAAGCCAGACGCACAACGATGAGGCAAGTGCAAGGTCACACATGCCTACTAGGTGGTGCAAGCATCTGGAGTAGGGTTGCAGTGGCTGAGGCCCTGGCGTGACAATTCTCTCTGTCTCTCTCTCTCTCTCTCAAATCAAAAAAAAAAAAAAAAGGATCAACAAACAACATCAACAAAAATCTAAACTTGCCAGGCATGGTAGTGCATGCCTTTAATCCCAGCACTTGGGAGGCAGAGGTAGGAGGAGCGCCATGAATTCGAGGCCACCCTGAGACAACATAGTAAATTCCAGGTCTACCTGGGCCTAGAGCAAAATCCTACCTGGGGGGGTGTCATATTCTGTTGATGAAGGTGGGGAAATAGATGAGACATCTTGGTATTAAATATGTATTTAGAAAGCAGATCAGTGGTTGCTTAGGGAGGGGCAGGAGGAAGCTATGGGATGATGGACAAGTTCTTATCTTGATTGTGGTGATGGTTTCATAGGTGTGTACATATGTCAAAATGTATTGAGTTGTAATCTTTAAATGCAAACAGCTTAGAGTGTGCCAATTATATCTCAATAAGGCTGTTTTTAGTTTAGCAAAGCCAAAGGATTCGGGTTCAACTCTCCAGGACCCACATAAGCCAGATGCATAAGGGGGCACTTACATCTGGAGTTCATTTGCAGTGGCTAGAGGCCCTGGCACACTCATTCTCCCCCACCATCCCCCTCTCTTTCTCTCTCTGCCTCTTTCCCTCTCTCACACTTTCAAATAAAAATAAATAAATTTTAAAAACTGGGTATGGCCACACATGCCTGTAACCCCAGCCCTGTGGTAAGTGGAGATAGTAAAATTGCAGGGGATCACTGGTCAGCCAGTCTAACCCCAAATTCCAGCTTCCGTGAAAGACTCCATCTCGAGGAAACAAATGAAAGAGCTATAGAGGAGACATTCTCTTCTCCACATGCACACAAACGGTGTGCACACCTGCACACATATGTACATATTTAACATCCACATTGCACACAACACATACAACACAAACACAAAGAGAGACTTGGATGTAGTTCAGTTGGCAGAGGACTTAGCATACACAAAGTTCTGTGTTAGATACCCAGCACTGCACAAACTGGGTGTAGTGGCTTGTAGTCCCGGCCTGTGAGGCAGGAGATTCTCTCTCAGAGAGAAAAAGAGAGAGAGGAAGAGAGGAAAGGAAAGGAAGAAGGGAAGGAAAGGAAAGTAGGAGGATACCATGAGTTCAAGGTCAGCCTGAACTACAGGAATGAGTTGCAGATCAGCCTGGGCTAGAGTGAAAACTCACCTTGAAAAAAAAAAAAAAAAAAGCAGAAAGAGAAAGAAAGAAATGCTGGCTGTGGTGGCACACATCTTTAAGCAATGGGGAGGCAGGGGTAGGAGGATCACCGTGAGTTCCAGGCCACCCTGAGACTACATAGTAAATTCTAGGTCAGCCTGGGCTAGAGTGAGGCCCTACCTTGAAAAACTACAAAAAGGTCGGTGGGGGGGGGGGTGGAGAGATTCCTTAGCAGTTAAGGCGCTTGCCTGCAAAGCCTAAGGACTCACGTTCAATTCCCCAATACCCATGTAAGCCAGCTGCATAAAGTGGCACATGCATCTAGAGTTCCTTTGCAGTGGCTAGAGGCACTGGAGTGCCCATTCTCTCTTTCTGTCTCTAATAAATAAAATAAAATATTTTATTCAAAGGAGAAAGTTGGGGGGAGGGAGGGAATTACCATGGGATATTTTTTTATAATCATGGAAAATGCTAATAAAAATTAAAAAAAATAAAAAAGAAAAGAAAAAATATTTTAAAAGTAAAGAAAACAATGTCGAGTGCAGGGTTGACCTGAGAAGGAGGTAAAGGAACGTGGTGGAGTTGGCTGCGGTCTCTGGAGGAGTCAGCCCATCCTCCAGCTTAGGAGAGCTTTGGAGAATCTTTCCATTGGATGATGCTATAAAACCAACTTGTCTGGAACAGTATTATCAGGGGCATGAGAAAATAAAATAACAAATGTATTGTGGAGTGCCAGGAAAGAAACAGACCTGGAAATTACAGGCTCCTCCACGAACCTTTAATCCCTAAACAAACACTGCTGGGGAACAAATCAGCTAATAAGTGGAAGAGGGCAGCACTCTCTCCAGAGGGCACAATGCACCTGGGGAGCAGAGCTGGGCACCATGTGCCAGCTGCTCTTTATAGACTGGTGCTCACCTGAGGAACTGTACTCAGCAAGGGGCATGGATGCCTGAGAGGCCCTGAGGAAAGGCTGTGAGGCAGACCATGAAGAACCTTCACTGGGAAGCTAGGTGTCTTTGAACAGACGGAGACCTCCATAATTGAGCTAGGTGTTTCACCTTTCTGATATCAATCAAAATTTCCTTCCTTCCTTCCTTCCCTCCTTCTTTCCATCCCTCCCTCCCTCCCTCCCTCCTTTCTTTATTTCTGTTTTGTTTGTTTTTCCAGGTAGTGTCTCACTGGCTCAGGCTGACCTGGAATTCACTATGTAGTCTCAGGGTGGCTTCATACTCACAGCGATCCTCCGACCTCTGCCTCCTGAGTGCTGAGATTAAAGGCATGTGCCACCACACCCAGCTAAAATTTCTTTTCTTTTTTTGCTTTTTAAAAAATATTTTTATTATTATTTATTTGAGAGAGAGAAAGACACAGGGAGAGAGACTTTAGGATGGGTGCACCAGGGCCTTCAGCCACTGCAAACAAACTCCAGACGCATGCGCCATCCTTGTGCATCTGGCTTACATGGGTCCTGGGGAATCAAACAGGTCCTTTGGCTTTGCAGGGAAATGCCTTAACTGCTAAGCCATCTCTCCAGCCCCTCTTTTTTTTTTTTTTTTTTTTTTTTTTGAGGTAGGGTCTCACTCTAGCCCAGGCTGACCTGGAATTCACTGTGCAGTCTCAGGGTGGCCTCGAACTCATGGCAATCCTCCTACCTCTGCCTCCCAAGTGCTGGGATTAAAGGCGTGCGCCACCACGCCCGGCTTCTTTTTTGTTTTTTTAAGGTAGGGTCTCACTTTAGCCCAGGCTGACCTAGAATTCACTCTGTATTCTCAGGGTGGCCTTGAACTCATGGCAATCCTCCTAACTCTGCCTCCCGAGTGCTAGGATTAAAGCCATGCACCATCACGCCAGGCTAAATATTTTTATTTTTTTTTTATTTATTTGAGACAGAAAGAGAGAGAGAGAGGAGAGAGAGGAAGAGGCAGATAGAGAATGGGAGCTCAGGGCCTCCAGCCACTGCAAACGAACTCCAGATGCATGTACCCTCTTGTGCATCTGGCTTACATGGGTCCTGAGGAGTTGAACCTGGGTCCTTTGGCTTTGCAGGCAAATGCCTTAAAGGCTAAGCCATTTTTCCAGCCCTATTGATCAAATTTCTGAATGTAGGACCTCTTCCAGTGTACCTGTTTAGGTGAGGGAGACAGGTGGGAAGTCCAGATCACCATGAGCCATTTGGGAAACAGTACTAAGGAGGGGCTAAGAACATAGCTCAGTGGTAGAATGTTTGCCACCATGCACTAAGCTCTAGGTTTGAATTCCACCACTGGTTGGGCATCATGGTGCACATCTGTCATCCCAGCACTTGGGAGGCTGAGACAAAAGGATTGCAAGTTCAATGGACTATATAGTGTGACTCTGTCTCAAAAAAAATAATGAGGGGCTGGAGAGATGGCTTAGTGGTTAAGCGCTTGCCTGTGAAGCCTAAGGAGCTGGGTTTGTGGCTCGATTCCCCAGAACCCATGTTAGCCAGATGCACAAGGAGGCACATGCATCTGGAGTTCATTAGCAGTGGCTGTAGGCCCTGGGGCACCCATTCTTTCTCTCTCTCTCTGCCTTTTTGCCTGTCTGTCTGTTGCTCTTAAATAAGTAAATAAGAATAAACAAAAAATAAAAAATAAAAAGAAATGAGGGGTGGAGAAATGGCTTAGTGGTTAAGGCACTTGCCTGAGAAACCTAAGGACCCAGGTTTGATTCCCCAGGACCCATGTAAGCCAGATGTACAAGGTAGTGCATGCTTCTAGAATATGCAGGAACTGGATGCTCTGGTGTGCCCATTCTCTTCCTCTCTCTGTGTGTGTCTTTTTCTCTCAAATAAATAAATATTTTTTAATTAAAGAAAAAACCAAAAAAATAAATTAATTAAAAAAAATGAGCTGGGTGTGATGGCCCATTCCTTTCATCCCAGCACTCAGGAGGCAGAAGTAGGAGAATTGTCATGAGTTCAAGGCCAGTTTGAGACTACATGGTGAAGTCTAGGTCAGCCTGGGCTAGAGTGAAACCTTACCTTGAAAAACAAAAATAATAATAATAAACCAGGCATGGGTCAGGTATGGTGGCACATGTATTTAATCCCAGCATTTGGGAGGTCGAGGTAAAAGGATCACTGTGTGTTTGAGGCCAGCCTGGACTACATAGTGAGTTCTAGATTGGCCTGGGCTAGAGTGAGATTCTGCAAAAAAAAAAAAAAAAAAGTGTGTTTGAGGATTGCATGCACATGCAAAAAAATTAATAATAGAGCTAGAGAGGTTCAGTGGTAAAGGAGCTTGCCTGCAAAGTCTAATGACCCAGGTTTGATTCCCTAGTACCCATGTAAAGCCAGATACATAAAGTGGCATATGCATCAGGAGTTCATTTACAGTGGTGAGAGGCCCATTCTCTCTCTCTCTCCCTTTCTCTTTGCTTGCAAACAATTTTTTTTTGTTGTTTGTTTCTGTTTTTCGAGGTAGGGTTTCACTCTAGCTCAGTTTGACTTGGAATTCACTATGTAGTCTCAGGGTGGCTTTGAACTTATGGTGATCCTCCTACCTCTGCCTCCTTTGTGCTGGGATTAAAGGAGTGTGCCACCATGCCTGGCTAAATAAATATTTTTTTAACATTTTATTTATATTTAAAATATTTTTATTTTTATTTATTTATTTGAGAGAGAGAGAGAATATGGGAGTGCCATGGCCTCTAGCCACTGCAAACAAACTTGAGATGCAAGTGCCACCTTGTGCATCCAGCTTATGTGGGTCCTGGGGAATTGAACCTGAGTCCTTTGGCTTTGCAGGCAAGCGCCTGAACTGCTAAGCTATTCCTCCAGCCCTTATTTATATTTATTTATTTGAGAGAGAGAAAGAGGCTGAGAGAGAGAGAGAGAGAATGAGAATTGGTGTGCTGAACTCCAAATGCATGAGCCACCTTGTGCATCTGGCTTGTGTGTATCCTGAGGAGTTGAACCTGGGTCCTTTGGCATTGCAGGCAAGTGCCTTAACCACCAAGCCATCTCTCCATCTCCAAATAAATATTTTTACTTTATTTATTATTTAAAACAATTTTCTTGGTTTATTTTTATTTATTTATTTGAGAGTGACAGAGAAAGAGGCAGAGAGAGAGAGAGAGAGAGAGAGAGAATGGGCACCCCCAGGGCTTCCAGCCACCCACAGACGAATTCCAGATGCATGCACCCCCTTGTGCATCTGGCTAACATGGGTCCTGGGGAATTGAGCCTTCAGCTGGGGTCCTTAGGCTTCACAGGCAAGCGCTTAACCACTAAGCCATCTCACCAGCCATCTTTTTTTTTTTTTTTTTTTTTGAGGTAGGGTTTCACTTTATCTCAGCCTGACCTGGAATTCATTATGTAGTCTCAGGGTGGTAGTGGCCTTGAACTCACGGTGATCCTCCTACCTCTGCCTCCCGAGTGTTGGGACTAAAGGCATGCGCCACCATGCCCAGCATAGATATTTTTTAAAAAATTAATAATAGGACTGGAGAGATGGCTTAGGGGTTAAGGCCTTTGCCTGCAAAGCCAAAGAATCTTGGTTCAGTTCTCCAGGACCCACTTAAGCCAGCTGTACAAGGGGACACATGCATCTGGAGTTCGTTTGTGGGTGGCTGGAGGCCCTGGCGTGCCCATTCTCTCTCTCTTTCTCTCTGCGTCTCTCAAATAAATAAACAAAAATAATTAATGATGATGAGGATAATGTGGGGAAGGAGAACCTGACCCTGGGGTTTCTGTGAAAGCCAGTGGGAGGACGTCATCTGTAAACCAAAGCTCAGAAACAGAGGCAAATGTATGAGGTACTGGAGGAAGGGTGTCAGGTGAAGAGACATGACTCAAAAACTTGAGTTCCTGTGCTTGGGGAGTAAACACTTGGAGCGTGGAGGGAGAGTGTGACAATGGGAAGAGGTGACATGAGGGTGTCAAGAATTAGATCATGGAACAAGTGATGGGCTGGGTCTGGATGCCAGGGTGCTCAGAGTAATGAGCCATGTTTTAGAGACTTGTACTAATCTACCCTGTTTTCTTTTTCTTTCTTCCTTTTTTTTTTTTTTTGAGATAAGGCTCCCTATGAGTTCCTGTTTGCATGGAGCTCACTAAGCAGTCCAGGCTGGTTTCAAGCTTGAGTAATTTGACATCCCCCCCTTTTTTTTTTGGTTCTTTGAGGTAGGGTCTTACTCCAGCCCAGGCTGACCTCGATTTTACTATGTAGTCTCAAGGTAGCCTTGAATTTATGGAGATCCTCCTACTTTTGCCTCCCAAGTGCTGGGATTAAAGGCATGCACCACCACACCTGGCAATTTGCCCTTTTTAAAAAGGTTATAGGGCTGTACAGATGGTTTAGAGGTTAAGGCACTTATCTGCAAAGCCTAAGGACCCAGGTTTGATTCTCCAGGACCAATGTAAGCCAGGTGCACAAGGTGGCACATGTTTATTTGCAGAGGCTAGAGGCCGCAGTGCGCTCATTCTCTCTGTCTTTCTCTCTCTGCTTCTTACTCTTTCTTTCTCTCAAATACATAAAACAATTTTAAAAAATTGATTATAAAAAGCCAGACATGGTGGCACATGCCTTTGAATCCAACATGAGGATGACCTTGAACTCACAGAGATCCTCCTACCTCTGCCTCCCATTTTTTTTTAAAGAGAGAATGGATGCACCAGAGCCTCTATCCACTGTAAACAAACACCAAATGCATACACCACCTTGTGCATCTGGAGCTTAAGTGAGTACTGGGGCATTGAACCTGGGTCCTTGAGCTTCATAGGCAGGAACCTTAACTGCTAAGCCATCTTGCCAGCCCCTCTTGCACCTTGTTTGAGACAGGGTCTCTTGCTGCTGCAAACAAATGCCAGTCTACTTGACCCTTGAGCTTTGGATCCTCCTGGCTCCATCTCCTATTATTGTAGGCCCACTGGGATCACAAATGAATGCACCCAGCTTTACTGTGGGCTGGAGACTCAAACATGGGTCAACAGGCTTTGCCAGCAAGTGCCTTTATTTTGTTTTATCGTAAATATCTATTTATTTATTTCAAGGAGAGAGAGGAAAGAGAATGAGTGTGCCACAATTGTAATGCTGCAAATGAACTCCCAGATACTTGTCTGGGAACTGGGGAATTGAAACCAGGCCACAAGCAAGCTTCGCAAGCAGCCCATCTCCCTAGCTCTGAATTTCTTTTCTTTTCTTTTTTTTTTCCTTTTGAGGTAGGGTCTTGCTCTAGCTCAGGCTGACCTGAAATTAGGCTGGCCTCAAACTCACAGCCATACTCCTACCTCAGCCCCCCCAAGTGCTGGGATTAAAGGACTGCACCACCACACCTGGCCCCTAATTTGCCCTTTAAAAAAAAAAATTGTAGCCAGGCGTGGTGGCACATGCCTTTAATCCCAGCACTTGGGAGGCAGAGATAGGAGGATTGCCATTACTTTGAGGCCACACTGAGACTCCGTAGTGAATTCCAGGTCAACCTGAGCAAGAGTGAGACCCTACCTCGAAAAACCTAAAGAATAAAAGTAAAAAAATGTACTTGTGTGTGTGTGTCTTGTTACTTCAAACGAATGCCAGGTACATGTGCCATCTTTTGTGTCTAGCTTTACATGCTGGGGAATTGAAGCCAGGGCGGCAGACTTTTAAAGAGAGAGAGAGAGAGAGAGAGAGAGAGAGGGAGCTGGAGAGACGGTTTAGTGGTTAAGCACTTGCCTGTGAAGCCTAAGGACCCTAGTTCGAGGCTCAATTCCCCAGGACCCACATTAGACAGATGCACAAAGGGGCGCATGTGTCTGGAGTTCATTTGCAGTGGCTGGAGGCCCTGGCACGCCCATTCTTTCTTTCTGTCTGCCTCTTTCTCTCGTCTATCACTCTCAAATAAATAAAAACAAAACAAAAACAAAAGAAAACTTAAAAAGAAAGAAAGAAAAGAAAGTACTTTATTTATTTATTTATGGTTTTTTTTGTTTTTCGAGGTAGGGTCTCACTGTAGCCCAGGCTGACCTGGAATTCACTAGGTAGTCTCAGGGTGGCCTCAAACTCACGGCGATCCTCCTACCTCTGCCTCCCCAGTGCTGGGATGAAAGGCATGCGCCACCACGCCCGGCAAAAGAAAGTAATTTAACCAGCTGTATAATTTGCTCATGTTAAAGGTCCCTCTGTCTACTGTAGGGGAAACTTTGGGACTTTATATAGGATGCACTATAGGTAACCCTCCTGACATGACATACAGCGATGGCTTGGGGAAGCCAAGTGACCTCCCCAAACCTGTACACATGTGTGTGGTCTCTGAACTGGCCTGGAAGAATATGGACAGCTGGAGAAGTTTTGCACATCTCTCCTGGGAAGAGGGGTCTCTACAGAATGAGAGCTGGCAGGGGCAGTCTGGGTTCAATTGCTTCTCCCTCAACCACACCCCTGTGGGCATCTTTCACAGGAAACTCAGCAACAAAGGGATGCTTTGAGTTAACAGCCAAAACTCACAAAGCTGTCATTGGCTCACCCTGTCCGGCCCCGTGCTTATGTCTTATGACAAGGATTGCCCCATTCACTGCTGACTGTTGTCTCTCTCTCTCTGTCTCTCACACACACAGCTATTATTGTCATCCCCATTTCACAGGCTGGGAAACCGAGGCCTAAGGAGCCTGCTCAGGGACCGTTAGGAAGAGGAGAACTCAGCATTTGGGTGGGTGAGTGCGAAAGGAGACAGCCTACCCACTTACACTAGTCTTCCTTCCGCCTCTACAGGAGGGCTGAGCTGTGGCTGAATCAGACTCCCATTCACTCAGGCAAAGCCATGTGGGTGGCTCGGCTGTGGTTCACACTTTACTTTCTTGGACAAGTCTTGCTCACCTGTATTGTCACAGTAGTACGCATTGATTTTTCCATCACATTTGTGCCAGTGAATCACTGAAACGCTCCCCACCCTCTCAAACTTGACAGAGGCCGTATAGTGTGCTTGAATGCCCCTAAATTGCCTAACCTCCCGGGGCCTCAATTTTGGAATCTATAAAGCACGATATAAACAGTACCCAGCTTACCCATGACAAGTAGGTGCTCAGCACAAGTACCTCCTCCAGCTGGCCTGCAGACCCTCCTACCCTGAGAGAGAGAGGATGGCAGACAGACAGGGAATGGGCATGCCAGGGCCTCTAGCCATTGCAAACACCGCCACTTTGAGCATCTGGCTTACGAAAGTACCGAGAATCGAACCTGGATCCGTAAGCTTCACAGGCGAATGCCTTAACTGCCAAGCTATTTCTCCAGTCCCACTCCCAGGCTTTCTGGTCCAATCTCTTCTCTCACTGCAGCTCTTCTGATACTGCCTGCGCTTACTCTCTTTCCAGGCAGGGGAGTCGCCAGTCTCCTCCCGTGCCTGGCGGTGTTCAGCACTGCCTTGGATGCGGCCTTAACTCCTGGGTGGCCCATAGGTGCCTTTGTGTCCGTTTGTCAAGTCGCTTATTCCCTTCACCCCTTACCCTAAGGTCAGAGGTCAATGAACAGTTCTCCGAGGCCCTACCTCCCAACTTGTTCCACACGTGCGGAACATGTGGGCGGGCTGCCGGGACACAGGAACGTGCTGATTAGGACCAGCGGGACTTTCCTAGCTGCCCTTCCAGGCTCTGGTGACTACTCGGGGCAGAGAGGATCTAGAATGTATTTCAAGTACATCAGCAAGCAGAGGTCTCTAAGGGGACCCTGGTGGCCTAGCCACATGGGCACAGTGGTTGTGCTGCTGAGTGCCCACCTCAGTGTCTGAGCAGGCTCCACCTTCCTGACCTGGATTTTTATTATTATTTTTATTTTTTGAGGTAGGGTCTCACTCTAGCACAGGCTGATCTGAAATTCACTATGTAGTCTCAGAGTGGGCTCAAACTCACGGCGATCCTCCTACCTCTGCCTCCCCAGTGCTGGAACTAAAGGCGTGTGCCACCACGCCCAGCTCTGGCCTGGATTTTTAGAGAGAAGTTTCTCTAAAAGTTTTAGAAGAATCTGCAGATTCTGTTCTAGGGAGATTGTTCTCCTAGGAAGCAATGAGTTCTCTCTTGCCAGGCAGATGGACTCAAACTTGAACTCTGTACATAGCCTTTACAAGACAGGCATTATAAAGCCTCCCCCAGGAGGTCAATGTACATTATTTTTTTGTTGTTGTTGTTGCTGTTGTCTTGAGACAGGGTCTCATGTACCCCAGGCCGGATTTAAACTCACTATGTGGCTGCAGATGAACTTGTAACTTCTCATTCTGCACCTCCTGAGAGCTGGGATTACAGGCATGTGCTGTCATGGCCAGCTACGTTAGTTCTGTGCATACCTGGCCTCTTACACCCCCTATGTGACCATTGATGCAAGATGAATAGATACTGCATGATTCAAAGGTCAAAACAGAGGAAATATACACAAAGAAATCTTGCTGTTTGTTACCTTTGCCCTTCCACATCTGATACTAATTTTCTCTGCATCTGATTTATCCCTGCAGCCTCTCTTTCTTTCTTTCTTTCTTTCTTTCTTTCTTTCTTTCTTTCTTTCTTTCTTTCTTTCTTTTTCTTTCTTTCTTTCTTCTTTCTTTCTTTCTTCTTTCTTTCTTTCTTTCTCTTTCTTTCTCTCTCTCTCTCTCTTTCTTTCTTTCTTTCTCTTTCTTTCTCTCTCTCTCTCTTTCTCTCTCCCTTCCTTCCTTCCTTTCTTTCTTTCTTTCTTTCTTTCTTTCTTTCTTTCTTTCTTTCTTTCTTTCTTTCTTTCTTTCTTTCTTTTCTCCTTCCTTGCTTTTCTCTTGTTTTGGAGACAGGATCTCACTTTGAAGCCCAGGTTGGAACTTACTATGCAGTTGTAGCTGGCCTGAAACTTGTTTTTATTTTGTTTTTGGCTTTTCAAGGTAGGGTCTCGCTCTAGCCCAGGCTGGCCTGGAATTCACTATGTAGTCTCAGGGTGGCCTCGAACTCATGGTGATCCTCCTACCTCTGCCTTCCGAGTGCTGGGATGAAAGGTGTGCACCACCATGACCCCAGTGTTTCTTTTTGCCAATAATAATAAAATATATATACATTTATACACATTTATCTATATATTTAAAAATATTTTATTAACTGATTTAAAGAGAGAGAGAGAGAGACTGGGGCTGGAGTGATGGCTTAGTGGTTAAGGTGTTTGCCTGCAATGTCAAAGGACCCAGGTTCGATTCCCCAGGACCCATGTTAGCCAGATGCAAAAGGGAGTGCACACATCTGGTGTTCATTTACAATGGCTAGAGGTCCTGATGAGCCCATTCTCTCTCTCTTTCTCTGTCAAATCAACAAACAAATAAATAAAAATTAAGGAGAGAGAGAGAGAGAGAGAGTGAGAGAGAGAGAATGGGTATGTCAAGGTCTCTAGCCAGTCCAGATGCATGTGCCACCTTGTACCTTCTGGCTTACGTGGGTACTGGGGAGTTGAACCTCTGTCCCCAAGCTTCGCAGGCAAGTGCCCTAATTGCTAAGCCATCACTCCAGCCCTTATCTATATATTTTTATGCTCTCCTTTTTTCATATTTATTATTATTTACTTACTATTTTTTTCCACTTAGCAATACATCTATATCCAAGAAGTACACATGATAAGTAAAGATAGAGCTGGAAGTATAGTTCAGTGGTGGAGCATTTACCTAGCATGTGTGTGGCCCTGGGTTTTATCTCAAGTGTCACAAATATAAATGAATGAGTGAATGAATGAATGAAAACTACAAACCCAGGAAAATGCAAAGCAATAATAGTATCAGTTGAATGGGAAGGGATGATAATGTCTGGCTGAAACTGAATTGCCACTTGTGGTGAGATGACCCATCGGAGCAGCTCTCTTCTGAGTGTGACATGCCTCTGGATGCTGCCACGTGCTGGGATGACTCAGTTCTCCCCCTCTTTTCCCTCTTTGGATGACTGCAGTACTTCTGTTTGCACAGTGGGCTGTTACATCACTTGGACTTCACTGGGCTTCATCACATCATTTACGCATTAAATCCGCCTCTGTTCTCTCTTGTTAGCCAGCAGCAATTAAGAGGGACTGCTTTATGCCAACACAATCATGGACACAAATGCAGATTTGGGCAGCGAAACCGTATGTCAACAGTAAATGTAAGGTGGTCATATTGACAGGACAAGAATGAAAATAATTTCAGTGTCTAATTTGTTGTGAATGACACCAGGTTGAAGTCCTTACCCACAAAGCCTTTCTTTTTTATTTATATTTATTTATTTAAAAAGCCAGATGCAGCCGGGCGTGGTGGTGCACACCTTAAATCCCAGCACTCGGGAGGCAGAGGTAGGAGGATCACCATGAGTTCAAGGCCACCCTGAGACTACATAGTGGATTCCAGGTCAGCCTGAGCTAGAGTGAGGCCCTACCTCGAAAAACCAAAACCAAAACAACAACAACAACAAAAAAAGCCAGATGCAAGCTGGGTGTGGTGGCGCATGCCTTTAATCCTAGCACTCAGGAGGCAGAGGTAGGAGGATGGCTGTGAGTTCAAGGCCACCCTGAGACTACATAGTGGGTTCTAGGTCAGCCTGGGCTAGAGTGAGACCCTACCTTGAAAAACCAAAATAAATAACAAATAAATAATAAAATAAAAATAAAAAGCCAGACACTCTGGCGGGCTTTAAAAAAAATATTTTAGGGCTGGAGAGGTGGCTTTGTGGTTAAGGCGCTTGCCTGAAAAGCCAAAGGACCTCCGTTCAATTCCTCAGGACCCATGTAAGGTGGCACATGCATCTGGAGTTCGTTTGCAATGGCTGGAGGCCCTGGAGTGCCCATTCTTTCTCTCTCTCTTCCTCTGCCTCATTCTCTCTCTCAAATAAATCAATAAATATTTAAAAATATTTTATAAGCCAGACATGGTGGTGCATGCCTTTAATCCTAGCACTCAGGAGGCAGAGGAAGGAGGATCACCGTGAGTTCAAGGCCACCCTGAGACTACATAGTGAATTTCAGATTTCAGGTCAGCCTTGGCTAGAGAGGGCCCCTACCTCGAAAAACAAAAACAAAACAACTGCATATATACATGGAGAGAGAGAGAGAGAGAGGTAATGGAGAGAGGGAGGGAATATGAAGAAGAGCAGAGTTGTGAAAGGGGAACTGGGAGAGGGGAGAGAAATATCATGGTTTATTGTCTCTAAGTATAGAAGTTGTCAATAAAAAAAAAAAAAATGAGGAAAAAAAGAGAGGGGGCCGGGGCACACAGGTCCTCCAGCCACTGCAGAGGAACTTTAGGGACATGCGCCACTTTGTACATCTGGCTCACATGGGTCCTGGGGAATTGAATCTTGGTCCTTAGGCATCACAAGCAGGCACCTTAACTGCTAAGCCATCTCTCCAGCCCCAGGTTTTTCTTTTTATCTTTTTGGTTTTTTGAGGTAAGGTCTCACTCTAGTTTAGGCTGACCTGGAACTCACTATGTAGTCTCAGGGTGGCCTCAAACTCACGGCAGTCCCACCTACCTCTGCCTCCCAGGTGTACCCAGCTTCCCAGTTTTTTTTTTCCCCCCTGGCAAAATATTTTTTTTTTCAAAACATGGGTTTATGGTGGGGGGTGGGAGTGACTGCATCTGATTCAAATCACATCTTGTAAGTTTCAGCTTTCCCAGACTTGTTTACCTCAGCCTCTTTTAAAACTTTTATTAGCATTTTCCATGATTATAAAAAATTATCCCATGGTAATTCCTTCCCTCTCCCCTCCACACTTTCCCCTTTGAAATTCCATTCTCCATCATATTACCTCCCCATCTCAATCATTGTACTTACATATATACAATATCAACCTATCCCAGTTTTTTTTTTAACAAATTTTATTTATTTATTTACTTGGGGAAGAGAGAGAGGAAGATAGAGACAGAGAATGGGCATGCCAGGGTTAGCTACTGCAAAGGAACTCAAGATGCACATGCCACCTTGTGCATCTAATCTAAATGGGTACTGGGGAATTGAACCTGGGTTCTTAAGCTTTGCAGGCAAGCACCTTAACCCCTAAACCATTTCTCCAGCTCAATATATATATTAAGTTAGGGTTTCACTCTAGCCCAGGCTGACCTGGAAATCACTACGTAGTCTCAAGGTGGCCTCGAACTCATGGCAATCCTCCTATCTCTGCCTCCCTAGTGCTGGGATTAAAGGCATGCGCCACCATGCTCAGTTTATTTTTATTTTATTTTGAAGTAGAGTCTCACTCTGGCCCAGGCTGACTTGGAACTCACTGTAGTCCCAGGCAAAACAAACATAAAACACAACTCCTCCCCGAAACCATTAGCCTTAGAGGCACTGAAGAACTTGTCCCAAATCACCTGTATAGGAAGCAGGAGCTGTGTCTGTCTGACTCCAGGGACCACTAAGGGCTGGTGGCACGACCCTAACTATAGTCTTTTCTATTAATTCTTTGCTTGTTTGTTTGTTTTTCAAGGTAGGGTCTCACTCTAGCCCAGGCTGACCTGGAATTCACTATGTAGTTTCAGGCTGGCCTTGAACTCACGGCGATCCTCCTACCTCTGTTTCCCAGGTGCTGGGATTAAAGGCATGCGCCACCACGCCCTGCCTTTGCTATCAATTCTTGGTAATGAGTGAACATCTTAGGACCTAGGACACAGGGCCAGGAACAAGGGTGGAAGGGAAGCTAAGTGGTCATAGTCCTTGCTGGGGCCTGGACACCTGAGGTTCCTTCTCTCTAGAGTCCTGGATCAAAGTACTCCAAGCCTGGCCACATGACCCGGATTCTTTTCGCCTAATATCAAATTGGATAAACACACACACACACACCACAAATGCCATTTAGAAGCTATTGGTCTATGACTGACTGTCACAGTGACACTGTGTCAGGGCCTGGCAAAGGACTGAGGGTTCTGTATGTTCTTGCAGAGTCCTTGGCAGGCCCCACGGGGCTGCAGCTAGCAGTGCTCAAGGTGAAAGCACGTGGGCTGGTGCGGGCTGAACCGCAGCTTTGTGTCAGAGCGCTCCCCTAGCATGCTCAAGACTTGGGTGCAATTTCCAGTGAGAGAGAGAGGCTTAGAGCCATTCACCCTGTGGTGCCCACCCTCCTCTCCTGTCTTTCTTCCTTCCCTGCCTCCTCTGTTCTCACAGTGCTTGTCCTTTTTCAGTGTTGGCACCTGAACCTGGAACTCCATCCCCAGAAGACAGAGTGGCCAGGGGCTCAGGCCAAGCTTAGTTCCCAAGTCACAGCCAAGTCTTAGCTTCGTAGGATTTCCTGGCAACTGGCAGATTCACGGCTCCAGCCCCAGGACTATAACCTGGTGGTAGTGTATCGCTGGAACTCGCTGCCACCCTCCTAAGCAGCGGCCCAGGGTGAGGAGTGGACCCTGAAAGATAGGACATCCAGGTTCTGGGGAATAACACATCTAGTCATCTCCATTGACTGGCTAGGTGAGGGTCACCAGAAGAGACCCACACTGCTCATGGAGGTAGCCAGGGAGGACAGTGTCAGCTCAGGCCCAAGGATGCTAACCACCCCTACTGCTGCCCCTGACCAGGCAGCATCTTGTCCCCAAGGCTCCGCCCATGCAGCAGTTGGGCTTTAGTTTTGCTAGATCCATATGGTTGGCCAAGCTCTGCTGTCCAGGTGGTCCAAGGTGACATGTCAGGCAAAGCCCAGGTAAGAGGCCACATCCTGCAGGTCCCATATGGTTGTCATCTTGCTCACCATGAACAGATGTCAGGTGGGGTGTGTTTGAGCTCTTCTAGAACCCAAACGTTTGCCATTTAAAACATCTAGAAGCTGGGTGCGATTGGTGCATGTCCATGATCCCCGCGCTTGGGAGCTGGAGGCAGGAGGGTCAGGAGTTCAAGGTCATCCTCAGTTACTTAGAAAGTTTGAGGCCAGTCTGGGCTACATAAGACCCTGTCTCAAAAAATATATATAAGGGCTGGAGAGATGGCTTAGCAGTTAAGCACTTGCCTGTGAAGCCTAAGGACCCCGATTCAAGGTTTGATTCCCCAGGACCCACATTAACCAGATGTACAAGGGGGCACACATGCTTGGAGTTCGTTTGCAGTGACTAGAAGCCCTGGTGGGCCCACCCTCCTCTCTCTCTCTCTCTCTCTCTGCCACTTTCTCTCTCTGTCTGTCACTCTCAAATAAATAAATAAAAATAAACAAAAAAATATATAAGAAAAATTATATATATAGGGCTGACTATATATATAATATGGTCTGACAAAAAAAAAAAAGACCTTTAATTCCAGCACTCAAGGGGCAGAAGTAGGAGGATCACTGTGATTTCAAGGCCCAAGGCCAGCCTGGAACTACAGAGTGAATTCCAAGTCAGTCTGGGCTACAACGAGACCCTACTTCGAAACAAAACAAAACAAAACAGCATATATATACATATATATGTATTGCTGAGGAGATGGCTCAGTAGTTAAAGACACTTGCTTGCAGAGACTGATGGCTTGGATTTGACTCCCCAGTACTCACGTAAAGACAGATGGACAAAATGGCACATGTGTCTGGAGTTCATTCACAGAGCCAAGATGCCCTGGTATGCCCATATCCACTCTCTCTTTCAAATAAATAAACAAAATATTTAATAGAGAGAGTGAGCCAGGCATGATGATACATGCCTTTAGTCCCAGCACTAGGGAGGCTGAGGTAGGAGGGTCACTGGAAACTCAAAGCCAGTTGGAAGTACAGAATGAGTTCCAGGTCAGCCTGGGCTATCGTGAGACCTTCAAAACAAATAAACAAAGCAATCTGGAAGCTCCCAAATAGCAATGGCAAGAAAATAAGACAGGATTGGAGAGATGGCTTAGTGGTTAAGTGGTTGCCTGTGAAGCCTAAGGACCCCAGTTCAAGGCTCAATTCCCCAGAACCCATGTTAGCCAGATGCACAAGGGGGTGCACACATCTGGAGTTCGTTTGTAGTGGCTGGAGGCCCTGGCACACCCAATCTCTCTTTCTCTCTCTCTGTCAAATACATAAATAAATAAAAATAAGTTTTAAAAAAGGGCTAGAGGTAGTGGCACATCTGTCATGGTGGAAAACAACTGCCCTCCAATTGGACCGGAGGCCCGTTCCATGGGGGGAAACACATCACTGATACTGAAAACTTAAAACGGGTAGTCATGAGCCCTGGGGGTGTAACATCTGCTGATGTCTGGAAAAATGTATATACTATGCTTATCAAACTGCCCAGTAAGCACTTCTCTTAATATTTATATCCTTATATTAATGCTACTCTCACTTTGGGTAGAGAATCTTCTCTTTTCAGATGGCAGTGACTTTAGGATGACTCAGAAGGTAACATAGTGCTGGAAAGAAGTGACTGGAGTACTGAGTAACATCTCGATCACACCTTCCAAGGCTCAGGGTCTAATGCGGAAGAGGTGGCGGAAAGAATGTGAGAGCCAAAGGAAGGGTAGGACTCCTTACAACATGCTCCTCCAGACATAAAATGGCCTGGATATCCATGACCTCATAGTGCCTGACACTACCTACACAAGACCATCATAAGAGGAGGAAAAGACCATGACATCAAAATAAAAGGGACACTGATTGAGATGGGGAGGGGATATGAAGGAGAATGGAATTTCAAAGGGGAAAGTGGGGGGGGGAGGGTATTACCATGGGATACTTTTTATAATCGTGGAAAATATTAATAAAAATTGAGAAAAAAATAAATAAAATAAAAATGAACCCCCCCAAAAAAGGGCTAGAGAGCCGGGCGTGGTGGCGCATGCCTATAATCCCAGCACTCAGGAGGCAGAGGTAGGAGGATTGCTGTGAGTTAGAGGCCACCCTGAGACTCCATAGTGAATTTCAGGTCATCCTGGGCCAGAGTGAAACCCAATCTTGAAAAACAAAAACAAAAACAAAACAAAAAGGCTAGAGACAGGCTTAGCAGTTGAGGTACTTGCCTGCAAAGCCAAAGGACCCAGATTTGATTCCCCAGTACACACATAAAACCACATAAAGGTGGCCCAAGCGTCTAGAGTTCATTTGTAGTGGCTGGAGGCCCTGGCACACCCATTCTCTCTATATATATCTGCCTCTTTCTCTCTGTCTCTCAAAAAAATAAATTAAATTAAAATAATACATCTTTAAAATTTATTTTTATTTGAGACAAAGAGAGAATGGGTGCACCAGGGCCTCTAGCCACTGCAAATGAAGTCCAGACAGATGTGCTTCCTTGTGCATCTGGCATACGTGGGACCTGGAGAATCAAATCTGGGTCCTTAGTCTTCACAGGCGAGTGCCTAAACTGCTAAGCCATCTCTTCAGTTCAAAATATTTAAAAAAAAAAATTAAGAAAAAAGCCAATGGAGTTGGAGAGATGGATTAGCGGTTAAGGCGTTTGCCTGTGAAGCTTAAGGACCAAGGTTCAATTCCCCAGGACCCATGTAAACCAGATACACAAGAGGTGCATGTGTCTGGAGTTCATTTACAGTGGTTAGAAGCCCTGGTGTGCCCATTCGCTCTCTCTCTCTCTCTCTCTCTCTATCTGCCTTTCTTTCTTTCTCAAAATAAATAAATAAAATTTAATTTAAAAAGCCAGGTGTAGTGGCACACGCCTTTAATCCCAGCTCTTGGGAGGCAGAGGTAGGAGGATCACCATGAGTTTGAGGCCACCCTGAGACTACATTGTAAATTCCAAGTCAGCCTGAGCTAGAGTGAGACTCTACCTCAAAACCCCCTATTCTCCCCCCAAAATAAACAAATAAACAACAACAACAAAAAAAACAAGAAGAAGAAAGGAGATCCAAGAGTGGTGACACATGCCTTTAATCCCAGCATTTAGGAGGCAGAGGTTGGAGGATCACTGTGAGTTCAACTCCACTCTGAGACTACATAGTGAATTCCAAGCTGGCCTGGGCTAGAGCGAGACTGTACCTTAAAAGAAAAAAGAAAAAAAAGATTCTATATGAAAACACAAAGTGAGATGCCTAGAAGCCATGCGTGATAGCACATGTCTATAATCCCAGTATTTTCAAGGCTGAGGTAGGAGGATCAGGTGTTCAAGGTCATCCTCAACTACATAGCAATTCCAAGACCAGTCTGTGATACATGAGACCCTGGTATGGAAATAAATTCATAGAGGGTTAGAAAGATGGCTTAACGGTTAAGTGCTTGCCTGTGAAGCCTAAGGACCCCAGTTCAAGGCTCAATTCCCCAGGACCCACGTAAGCCAGATGCACAAGGTGGCACATGTATCTGGAGTTCGTTTGCAGTGGCTGGAGGCCCTGGTGAGCCCATTCTCTCTCTCTCTCTCTCTCTCAGCCTCCTTCTGTCTCTCTCAAATAAATAAAAATAAACAAAATTATTTTGGATGCATCTTGTACTGCTTCCTGACATTTCTTTGAATATGTCTGTTGGCACCACCTAGACAGGGCAGTCTTTGGGCGAGGTGGTTATGGAAGGGCATATGCACTGCATGGAGGTATGATTATGGGCTCCGACTTTCCTGCTCAGGACATTTTGGGGACTTTGCAAAACACTTCCCCTCCTCTCCCATTTTATTTTCTGAAATTTTGAAACCATCATCCATGGCTCTTCTAGCACAGAACTTTTCCCTTGGCCTTCAGCACTGGGTGGGGAGCCCTACGACCCAGAAGGCTTGGGAAACAGGGTGGAGTGGAATCACCTATCAGAGCCAAACAAGACTGTCCCAGGAGGAAACAGCAGAGGCCTGCTCAGGGCTTAGCAAACAGACACGGGTGGGGTGCAGCCAGTCTGAGAGCTCATCAGCACGGGCTGATTGGAGGAGCAGCAGGCAGCCCCATATCCTTCCCCTTCCACTTGCCACAGTGTCTGGAATTCTATCATTAGAGGAACTTAGGTTTTTGAGATTTTTTTTTTTTAATTTTGTTTTGTTTTGTTTTGAGACAGTCTTGCTATGTAGTTTTGGCTGGCCTGCTGCTCCTTATGTAACCTAGGCTAGTCTCGAATTGGAGGCAGTCCTGCCTCAACATCCTAAGGGCTGCACCTCTCTGTTAGGTTTTTTTTTTTTTAATATTTTATTTTTATTTATTTGGCAAAGAGAAAGAGAGAGAGTAGGCACGCCAGGGCCTGCAGCCACTGCAAACAAACTCCAGACACGTGTACCCCCTTGTGCATCTGGCTAACGTGGGTCCTGGGGAATTGAACCAGGGTCCTTTGGCTTTTTGTCCTTTTGTCCTTTGCAGGCAAACACCTTAACTGCTAAGCCATCCCTCCAGCCCTTCTCTGTTTTTTGCTTAGTTT